>NC_089538.1:26261820-26281820 GCF_963924715.1 Thunnus thynnus
ATGCTAACATGCTAACGTTCTGCAGGTGAGATTTATCATGTTTACTGACTTGATTTAGTGTGTTAGCATGCTAACATGCTAGTTAGCTAATAAACTGGGACGTGGAACGTTTTTTGGATGTTGAATATGTGTTGATGCTGATCCATCACACTCAGCTGTACTTCCTCTTTAATGCTAATTAGCAACACTGCTACTAACATGCTAAACATCACACAAACTAAACATCAAAACGCTAGCATGATCACTGTGAGCATGTTAGCATGCTGATGTTAGCATTTCGTGCTCACAGAGCTGCTAACATGAGTTTCTGGCCACTAGATCAGAGTATTGATCAGCATTGATCAGTTCTTACTTGATCTTGGGGTTGTGGCTGGAGGCGCCGCGCGGCGCCTGTTTGAGCCTCTCGTACTCCTTGTAGCTGCGGTAGTACTGCTGGATGAGGACGGCCGCCCGCCGGCTCTGCTGGAAACGCTTCTGCTCGTAGTACGAGCGGAACTTGGACTGGATCAAGATGGCCGCCTGGGTCATCTTCTTATAGAGAGCGTACTGCGGGGACAGAGTTGGACAGGAAATGACCTCAGTACGATCTGGACAACTGAAGACGTAATGAGTGATGAACAAGAGAAGAAGCAGCTCTGAGGACTAATCGATCGATCGATCATCTGTTTATTGATATCAGTGATTTTATTCAAGTCCCTGTCTGTATGAGAGGACTCACTGCTCGCACCGACGGATCTCTGAGTTTCCTTCCACTACAGACATGTTTTTTCTAATCTGACAGATGGAAACACACTAACACCAGTGTTTCAGGCTTTCTGGGAACCAGTATGACGTGATGCTACAGGAAGCTGCTGCTGCTCTCTCACTGGATCACTGAACTCAAACATGTTCTGCAGCCTCTGGTTCCTCTGGTTTCTCTGGTTTCTAAGTGGACTGATGGTGGTTTCTTGGTGATGACATCAGAGATAAAGTCACGCTGAGCGGCAGCTTTTAAAGCCGTACTTTAAATGAATTCAGTCCTCTGTGATGTTCTGAGATCCAATGAAGCAAATATTTATGTTCTTCCAACTTAATTTGTCTCTTCTCTGTTTCATCATCACATAAAACCACTTCAACTGGTTTTACATCTGATGGCTGCGCACACACACACACACACACACACACACACACACACACACTGACTGCACATCACTACATCTACTGGTCAGCCATATTACCTTCAGAGCTATCCATGTTAGCTAGCCAGAGAGAGAGAGAGATGGTGAAGAGACACAGCAGGTTAGTTTAGTGTTAGTGAAGCTTGAGGACAAACTGAACACAGTCCAACACACACACACACACACACACACACACACACACCTGTTTGTACTTCCTGTAACACCTCTGTATGACGGCTGCAGCCATGTCCTGCTGTTCCTTTAACCTCCGACCCTGCAGACACACAATGGGCTCGTTATAAAAACATGAAATATCAAGTTACTGAGAACAAACTGGACATAAATATGAAGGACATATGTTTGACCTGCAGGTGGCAGCGACACACACACGATAAACACGTCACACTTCATCTCACGACTCTTATTACACCACGTTTCCCTTCATGCACGTCTGAGTCCCTCACAGCGAGGAAACCATGTGAGGAGAGGGAGTGTGTGTGTGAGTGAGTGTGAGTGCGTGTGTGTGTGTGTGTGTGAGTGTGTGAGTGTGTGTGAGAGTGTGTGTGTGAGAGTGTGTGTGAGAGTGTGTGTGTGAGTGAGTGAGTGTGTGAGAGTGTGTGTGAGAGTGTGTGTGTGAGTGAGTGTGAGTGAGTGTGAGTGTGTGAGTGTGAGTGTGTGAGTGTGTGCGTGTGTGAGTGAGTGAGTGTGTGAGTGTGTGAGTGTGTGTGAGTGTGAGTGAGTGAGTGTGTGAGTGTGTGCGTGTGTGAGTGAGTGAGTGTGTGAGTGTGTGAGTGAGTGAGTGTGTGAGTGTGTGAGTGAGTGAGTGTGTGAGTGTGTGCGTGAGAGTGTGTGTGTGAGTGAGTGAGTGTGTGAGAGTGTGTGTGAGAGTGTGTGTGTGAGTGAGTGTGAGTGAGTGTGAGTGTGTGAGTGTGAGTGTGTGAGTGTGTGCGTGTGTGAGTGAGTGAGTGTGTGAGTGTGTGAGTGTGTGTGAGTGTGAGTGAGTGAGTGTGTGAGTGTGTGCGTGTGTGAGTGAGTGAGTGTGTGAGTGTGTGAGTGAGTGAGTGTGTGAGTGTGTGCGTGTGTGAGTGTGTGTGAGTGAGTGTGTGTGAGTGTGAGTGTGAGTGTGTGTGAGTGTGAGTGTGTGAGTGTGAGTGTGAGTGTGTGTGAGTGTGAGTGTGTGAGTGAGTGTGTGTGTGTGAGTGTGAGTGTGTGTGAGTGTGTGTGAGTGTGTGTGTGTGAGTGTGAGTGTGAGTGTGTGTGAGTGTGAGTGTGTGTGAGTGTGTGTGAGTGTGTGTGAGTGTGTGTGAGTGTGTGTGTGTGTGTGTGTGAGTGTGTGTGAGTGTGTGTGAGTGAGTGTGAGTGAGTGTGAGTGTGTGTGTGTGTGTGTGTGTGTGTGTGTGTACCTTGTATCTCCTGAAGGCGTTCTGGATGATCCTGGCCGCCTCGTAAAGCTCCCTCTGCTCGCCGTCTGTTAGCGTCAGCAGGGCGAAGTCTCTCTCCATCTTCCCATTGGCCGAGGCGTTCAGGAACTCCGCCCATGCCGCAGAGGAGGGGGGGCGGAGCCTCTGGAGCGCCAGTGCGCTGAGGGGCGAGGGGGGACACACCCGCCTGCAAGTGTACATACACACACACATCCACCTGGTGATAATACCCATAATACACTGGTTTCTGGTAAGCTATCTTTAGTGGTTACTACGGTAACGAGCTACAGCTTACCTGGGCGGGGAGTGTGTGTGGGCGTCAACTGTGTCCAAATATGTGGCCAGCCAGGTGTCCTGTATGGCCGGATTGTCCCGCCTCTCTCTGAGTGGTGACTCCGCCCCCCTGGGGAAGTCCTCCTGTTTGATTCGCTCCGGGGTCGCCTCGATGATCTGCTCCGCCAGGGTCGCCATGTCAACCTGTTGGGTGGGAGGAGCTTCGGTCAGGCGGGAGTAACGACCTTCACCTGTGAACTGTTGAGTGTGTGTGTGTGGTCTGTTCGTTACCTGCAGCACCTCCTCCTCCAGGTACTCCTCCTCCTCGCCTTCGTTCTCGGCGTTCTCGCTGTAGCTCAGCAGCTGCTCCTCCAGCGTGGCCGCCGCGTGGGACCGCCGCCGCCCGTCCATCGCGTGTGCGTGTGGGTAAGTGTGTGTGTGGCCGGGGGAGGCGGGGCACGCGCTCTCGTAGTCCATCAAGTACAGGTGAGAGTCTCTGGAAGCGCCGGGGTTCAAACCTGCGAATAGTGATGATGATGATGATGATGATGAAGATCACTGCAGTGACACTGACGAGACTTTTTATTCAACAACAGAGAGAACCGTCACCTGTGCTGACGTTTGGCTCCTCCCCCCACATGGACAGAAGAGGGAGTGAGGAGAGAGGGAGGGAGGAGGGGGAGGGAGGGGAGACGGGCAGTGAGGAAGAGGAGGAGGAAGGAGATGAAGGGGATGAGGGGGAGGTGTCCATGGGGGCGGGGCCACTGGAGTAGGCGGAGCTGGGGGAGGGCGAGGAGGGGTCGCTGGGGGAGGGGAGGCTGCTGGAAGAGCTCAGACCTGGCAGGAAGAAGAGAGACTGTTACAGCCAATCACAGAGCTGAAATCCCGTCACATGACTTTCACTATGATCAGCTGATCAGCAGCAGGTGTGTGTGTGTGTGTGTTACCTGTGTCGGGGCTGGTGGACAGCGGAGACAGGGGCAGCTGTGGCTGCGGCGTGGCCGGTGTGTGCGTGTCTGCCGGAGGCGTGTGTGTGTCTCTAGGCGTCATGTGCGTGTGTGTGTGCAGCTCCTCCAGCGCCGTGGCGAGGCGGGTGTGTCCTCGAGAGCGAGCCACGGCGAGCGGCAGGCGGCCCAGCGAATCAGGGATCCCCAGAGCCAGACTGTTCCAGCCGTACAGAAGCTCTGCTGCCCTCTGGTGGCCCAGAGCACACGCCCACATCTGGAGCACACACACACGAGAAGGTGAAGAAACACGCCAGAAACACGCCAGAAACATGCTAACTGTGCATGACCTCAGACAACCCTGCTCTCTGATTGGCTGTCAGCTGTTAAAGGTGTGTCTACATGTGTGACTTTAATTGGCTGCTGTCAGCCAATCAGACACCGGGAATCTCTTATTTTGAAATATGAATGTTCCTTGTTGCTATGGTTACCAGCTAGCAAATCAACTCTGAGCTCTCATTTCAAACAGCAGTTTAACTGTTCAGCTTAACGATGTTTGATCAGCTGACAGCCAATCAAAGAGCAGATCATATAACTGTGTGTGTGTGTGTGTCTGTGTGTGTGTGTGTACCTCCAGTGGATCAGAGTGTGTATCAGGTGTGTGTGTGTGTGTGTGTGTTGTACCAGCGGGGTGCAGGAGAAGTGGTCGACATTCAGAGGATCAACTTCCTGTTCAAGATCCAAACTGTCGCTGTTCACAGTCCTGCAACAAACACACATCAATAGATCAATCAGGTGTGTGTGTGTGTGTGTGTGTGTGTGTGTGTGTGTGTGTGTACCTCCAGTGGATCAGAGTGTGTATCAGGTGTGTGTGTGTGTGTGTGTGTGTGTGTGTGTGTACCTCCAGTGGATCAGAGTGTGTATCAGGTGTGTGTGTGTGTGTGTGTACCTCCAGTGGATCAGAGTGTGTATCAGGTGTGTGTGTGTGTGTGTGTGTGTGTGTGTGTGTGTGTGTACCTCCAGTGGATCAGAGTGTGTATCAGGTGTGTGTGTGTGTGTGTGTGTACCTCCAGTGGATCAGAGTGTGTATCAGGTGTGTGTGTGTGTGTGTGTGTGTGTGTGTGTGTGTACCTCCAGTGGATCAGAGTGTGTATCAGGTGTGTGTGTGTGTGTGTGTGTACCTCCAGTGGATCAGAGTGTGTATCAGGTGTGTGTGTGTGTGTGTGTGTGTGTGTGTACCTCCAGTGGATCAGAGTGTGTATCAGGTGTGTGTATCCCTGTGCAGCAGCCAGGTGCAGCAGTGTCATCCCACGGTGACGGACGGAGTGATGAAGCCTCTCTCCTCCTCCTCCTCCTCCTCCTCCACTCCATCGACCTCCTCTCATCATGCGCTCACACACTCCCACAATCCTCCTCTCGAACCACTGTGAGGACTGACACACACACACACACACACACACACAGACACACACACACAGACACACACACACACACACACACACACACACACACACACACAGAGACACACACAGTTAAGAACAGCAGTCTGCTGGTTAAAACGTCGCCATGTAAACATGTCAGCAGTTGGATTCCTGCAGCGGACCATTCTCCGTCTCTCTCTCCTCTCGTTTCCTGTCATCTCTTAACTGTCGCCGTCCAAATACGCAATAAACTGCCCCATAAATATATAAAAAACAAACGACTTTCCTCTCAAAACTTTACGACTTTTCACTCAAAACGTTACGACTTTTCACTGAAAACGTTACGACTTTTCACTCAAAACGTTACGACTTTCCTCTCAAAACGTTACGACTTTCCTCTCAAAACGTTACGACTTTTCACTCAAAACGTTACGACTTTTCACTGAAAACGTTACGACTTTTCACTGAAAACGTTACGACTTTTCACTGAAAACGTTACGACTTTTCACTCAAAACGTTACGACTTTTCACTCAAAACGTTACGACTTTCCTCTCAAAACGTTACGACTTTTCTTTCAAAACGTTACAACTTTCCTCTCAAAATGTTACGACTTTCCTCTCAAAACGTTACGACTTTCCTCTCAAAAAGTTACGACTTTTTACTCAAAAAGTTACGACTTTTCACTCAAAAAGTTTCGACTTTCCTCTCAAAATGTTACGACTTTTCACTGAAAACGTTACGACTTTTCACTGAAAACGTTACGACTTTTCACTCAAAACGTTACGACTTTTCACTCAAAACGTTACGACTTTTCACTCAAAACGTTACGACTTTCCTCTCAAAAAGTTTCGACTTTTCTTTCAAAACGTTACAACTTTCCTCTCAAAACGTTACGACTTTCCTCTCAAAAAGTTACGACTTTTTACTCAAAAAGTTACGACTTTTCACTCAAAAAGTTTCGACTTTTCTCTCAAAATGTTACGACTTTTCACTCAAAACGTTACGACTTTCCTCTCAAAACGTTACGACTTTCCTCTCAAAACGTTACGACTTTCCTCTCAAAACGTTACGACTTTCCTCTCAAAATGTTACGACTTTCCTCTCAAAACGTTACGACTTTCCTCTCAAAACGTTACGACTTTCCTCTCAAAATGTTACGACTTTCCTCTCAAAACGTTACGACTTTTCACTCAAAATGTTACGACTTTTCACTCAAAACGTTACGACTTTTCACTCAAAATGTTACGACTTTTCTCTCAAAACGTTACGACTTTTCACTCAAAACGTTACGACTTTTCACTCAAAATGTTACGACTTTTCACTCAAAACGTTACGATCCTCTGATATTTTGGACCAATCAGATGGTCACAGAGGAGCTCACTGCAACTCATGATTTTTGATTAACATATTGATTAATTATTGCCTTCCTTCTTCTTTGTTGTCCAATTCTTTCACCCGGTAACAGAAATCACCAGATTTGAATGACTTAACACATAATCGATCATCAGAACTGTCATTAGTTGATCAGTTTCTGATACTTGTTGAATTGTGTCATCGTCACTCTGTCTCACCTGTCAGCACCCCCTCCCTCCCTCCCCTCCAGCTGGTAGGAAACATTACATTCATAACTCCCCCCTCCTCCAGTTTTTCCCTGTGGCTCTCCCTGGTATGTGACCCCCCACCCCCGGCTCCCTCGCTCCCTCTGTGACGCACATGGACAAGTGAGGCTAAAAATGACTGACAGCAGAGAGAGAGAGCGAGAGAGAGAGAGAGAGCGGCCCGTCTGTGATCAAACAGCAGAGGAAATATAAACATGGAAACTCTTCCTGTTATCAGCTGTCAGTCACCCGCTGAAACCAGCCTGCAGCTGTTGTTATGCTGCTGCAACACGACACATCGGACCTGCTGCACATTTGACTTCTAAAACAATATCATGTCTTGTCGATGCGGGGATGATCATCCTCTCAGATGTGGAACTACAGTCCCCATAATGCTCTGGGGGGATGGAAACAGGAAGTATAGCTGTGGTTTTCACTTGAGCTTTGTTTCTTTTAGCTGACTGACTGCTGGTGGATTTAATCACGGCGCCGGAGTCTAACTTCCACACCGTTGTTCTGGGGAGGAAGCTGTTCACCAGTAGCATGGAGATAGTCAGTGTGTGTGTGTATGACAAGGAGACTCAGAATAAGTCATCAGTGAACTGTGTGACACTATAGTATATAGTAGTGATGTCACCATACTGCCATCACCACTGAAGCTCCACTGCTCCCAGTACCTGATGACAAACCCAGTCCAGCTGTATCAGAGTAATAACACTGAGTTACAGAGCGAGGTGTTGATACTACTGATCACTAAATGCTGGTATTGATTTGGTATCTATGTGTCTATGGGGTCTATGTATTGATTTGTAATGTGGTTATCGAGTTGTTTAGAAGAATGCTTCCCAAACTGGGATCTAGAGACCACCGGGGGTCCTTGAGAGGGCTCCTTTACACTAACCTCCAGGGAATGTTTGTTCTTAGAGGAGGCTCTTTCAGACAACATCCTCTCCAGCAGTTCTGTCATGTCATGTTACGTCACGTCTTTCTATCTGGAACAGTCAGAGTTCGTTCTTTGGCCGAGTTCCACCTGGGATGTTTTGGCAGCGCAGCACTTAGCTGTAGCTCATGGATGTATGCTAACTGGCTTACCCTGGTTACCCCGGTTACCCCGGTTACCCTGCTCATGTTGTGTCACTGCTGTTGCAACGACAAAGACCTGATCTGGATGATCCTCCCATGACACTGACTGAGTGTGACACTGTTCTTCTTCTACTACCCTGAGAACGCACAGCAGCTTTATCTCCTCAGCAGCCTCAATGTTAGTCAGCAGATTTCACAACTAGTGCACTAAACTGTTTCAACTCCTCCTACCTGGTGTGCTTGACTTCAACTGTAGATCTGATTCAGCTGTTTACTGAAAGGAAGAAGACCAGGAGTCTGCTGGCAGAGAGCTCTGGGAGGCACTACAGAGCTACAGAGTATTCTGAACTCTGCAGACATGTAATGTGTTGTAATGTGTTTTAATGACTGCTTCATGTCTTGGTGAGAATTTTCCACCCTGGTGGACAATAAAGACATATTCTATTCTATTCTATTATTAAAATAAAATAAGCTCCCTCATTCCTGTTTAAAACAAAATCATGTCTCCTGGTTCCCTTTTTCACTCAGAACAACTATAAACACTCTTGATTTCCACTGCAGCAGTAACAGTTATAGCCAATCAATCATTAATATAAAGGACCAAAATATTTTCTACATGTCTTTTTCCCTGCTGTACTGAGAACGTGGCGTTACGACCAACGATTCAAACATTACCGAGAATTTTGATGGTAAATCTGCTGCTAAAAAGCACCACCAAAAGTTATAAACTGCACGTGTGGATTAACAGGTTGACATTGGTAACTAAGGGGGGTGGGGCTTAGTGACGGGTCAATTATGGGATTGTTGTAATGACCAGAGTCAGTAAAATGGATTTAAGGAGCAGATCTTCACTGTAATATGATCAGATAAAGTTGTAAAGGTTTGAAATGAGACATTGAGGCGTCTCACAGCAACATGACATGTTGTAGCTGTGATTGTTTAGTTAAGGTCACGTCTCTCTCTGTCACATTGAGTCTATTTTAACTCCAGGACTCGATCTGCCAAATTCCCCGTGACATCAGAGGGAGAGCGGCGGGGAGGATCAGCAGAGGTCAAACTGCACACATGTTTTACAGGGATTTTCCATTCAGGTTGATTTGTTCTTCTTCACCTGTTTCCCCAACATGCCCAACAAACGACTTTGTTCAGGTTCACGTCCAGGACGGGACGGGAAGGGACGAGACGAGACAGGACGGGACTGGACTGGACTGGACGGGAGTGGACTGGACTGGACTGGACGGGAGTGGACTGGACTGGACGGGACAGGACTGGACTGGACGGGAGTGGACTGGACTGGACGGGACAGGACTGGAGGGGACGGGACGGGACTGGACGGGACGGGACTGGAGGGGACGGGACGGGACGGGACTGGAGGGGACGGGACGGGACTGGACTGGACGGGAGTGGACTGGACTGGACTGGACTGGACTGGACTGGACGGGACGTGACGGGACTGGACTGGACGGAACAGGACGGGACGGGACAGGAAAACCTCCGGAGCTGTGTGAACTTTATTGATCTTTCATGGACGCCTCATGTCGGCCCAAATCCACCGTTCATGGTGATTAAACCTAAATTTTATGGCTATAATGTCGTCAGCGTCTCTACCAATCAGCTGATACGATCACATCAGGTTGATCAATGGACACCAAAGAGAAAAGCAGATTTATTTTATTCATTATGGGAACAAAACTGAGAGCCAGATTATCAACAGTGATTCCAATCATATTCTCTTGGTTCTGGACTAAAGCAGAGAACATTATAACACTGACCTCTGTCTCTATATGTTATCTATATATTATCTATATATTATCTATATGTCATCTGTATGTTATCTATACAGATATTTGATATTTGAACTTTAACCTTCACTAGTCTTTCTGTCTCTTTCTTGTAGTTAAAGATTGAAAATAATCTTTTAGTTTTATTGTTATTATCATGAAAACTAGTTTACAGGTAAAAAGCTGAATTCTTGGTTTTCACAAAGTCAAACAGGACGTTGAAAGCTGCTTTTCTTCTGCAAACCGGGAGATGAACGATCATTCTGTAATTGTTTTATATGTCAATAAAGAGCAACAGGGCAGTTATTTAGATGAAAAAACACATTTATATGAACATTTTACAGTCCAGCTGTCGTGTAAATCGACGGCGTTTTATTTTGAAGAGAACAATATAGTGAGAGTCTGGCTTCCTTCGGCCGACTCACCTGTTCGTGGTCCTCAGGTAGGCTCGGCGGAGGGGGCGTGGCCAGCTGGCTGCCGTGCTGCTGATGCTGATGCTGATGATGCTGATGCTGATGATGTTGTTGCTGCTGGTTGACGTCGCGGGCGGCCATCTCCGCCATCCTGCGCTCCATCTGCTCCAGACGCTCCAGAATGGACATCCTGAACTGGTTATCTGCAGACGCAACAGAAAAAACAGTCAGAGTGAGACCTCCTCACCTCCTCACGCGCCGACGGCTTGTTTTTCATCTCCTCGTCGGAGAAAACATGAAACATTTGTGCTTTCTGAGGCGAGAGACGACTCGACTTCAGACCAAACGATGCTCAGAAAGGACAGGAACTGAGAAAAACTACAAACACCAGGAGATCTCTGTTAACCCTTAAACACATACTAAAGGTCAAGTCCTCTATGACCTCTATGACCTCTGAAACAGCTGAAAGTCATAGTTTTTCTGATGATGTTGTGAGTAGCAGGTAACGTGTTTGCTGTTCGGTCTCTGACGCTTTAAACAAGCGACGCAGAGTTCAGACGCTCCGACCGCGTCCTGTAACCGTTTCATACCGACAGAAGACGGATAATGAAACAGTAGAAATAGAAAACAGAAGTCAAACGTTTCTCTGTTGACGTGCACCGGAGCCGAGAGGAAGAACGCTGCCAGACAGGCAGAAAGACGTCGCATGGAAACGTCTGCAGGAAAAAAAAAACAACACAGCAAACAAGAAGAAGCGTGGCTGCTGCTGTCGGTTAAATAAACTGACCTTCATCTGCACCCAACGACACAAACACAGCAGGAAGTGTCTGTAAGATGTAAAACATTACAGATACAACAGACAGACTGTGTTAGCACAAACACTCCGGTGAGTCAGTCTCTTACAGAAAGTAGTTGCACGAGTGAGAAACGATTAACGTGCAGACGGGATCCTACATTTCCCACAATGCAGCTGCTGGATGGCGTTTTTTTTTTTCATGAGAAACCTCCCTGCAGGTAAACAGCCTCCAGTTTGTGATGCAGACTTTCCGATGATGTCATTATGACATCATCAGGGGAGCTTAAAGAGATGAGGAGCAGCTGTCAATCAAACGAGAGGAAGTTGCGATGACCTAAACCCTCGGAAAAAAAAAAAACCTCAGCAAGGTCAGAGTGTGTCGACAGCTCTAACCAGGAGGCAGACAGAAAACTCAGCTCTTAAATACCAGTTTTAGGAGAGCCTCTTTAACACACACACACACACACACACACACACACACACACACAGAGTCTCAGATGGAAACTATCTCGACCGACTTCAATCGTGCTGCCGCCACATGATGCTGCCTGGCACAGTCAGAGTGTGTGTGAAGGAAATAAAAGCAGAGTCCCTAATATAGCCTGATACACTGTGACCTGCATACACACACACACACACACACACACACACACACACACACACACACACACACACACACACACACACACACACACACACACAGGGCTCCCCGCATTCATCCAGTAACATCATGATGAACACGCAGCAGAACCAGAGATATCGTCTGTTTCATTCCACATATTCTTCTTCTTCTTCGTCAACACCTGCCGCCTACATTACCCAGAATGCAACTCCAACTCCAACAGCTGGAAGATCCAGACTACGTCTAAATTACGAAATCTAACACAGTGTGTTCAAGCAAAAACGACGTGTTTAGAGAAAAGTCTGAAAAATGAAGCAGAAACTGATTATCAGTCTGCAGTACTTTACTATAGTGATATAATCTACTGACAGTCAGATTATCTACCTACTGACAGTCGGGTTATCTATCTACTGAGTCAGATTATCTACCTACTGAGAGTCAGATTATCTCTCTACTGAGTCAGATTATCTATCTACTGACAGTCAGATTATCTACTTACTGAGAGTCAGATTATCTATCTACTGAGAGTCAGATTATCTATCTACTGAGAGTCAGATTATCTACCTACTGACAGTCAGATTATCTATCTATCTACTGACAGTCAGGTTATCTTTCTACTGACAGTCAGATTATCTATCTATCTACTGACAGTCAGATTATCTACCTACTGACAGTCGGGTTATCTATCTACTGAGTCAGATTATCTACCTACTGAGAGTCAGATTATCTCTCTACTGAGTCAGATTATCTATCTACTGACAGTCAGATTATCTACTTACTGAGAGTCAGATTATCTATCTACTGAGAGTCAGATTATCTATCTACTGAGAGTCAGATTATCTACCTACTGACAGTCAGATTATCTATCTATCTACTGACAGTCAGGTTATCTTTCTACTGACAGTCAGATTATCTATCTATCTACTGACAGTCAGATTATCTATCTACTGACAGTCAGATTATCTACCTACTGACAGTCAGATTATCTATCTATCTACTGACAGTCAGGTTATCTTTCTACTGACAGTCAGATTATCTATCTACCTACTGAGAGTCAGATTATCTATCTACCTACTGAGAGTCAGATTATCTATCTACCTACTGAGAGTCAGATTATCTATCTACCTACTGACAGTCAGATTATCTATCTACCTACTGACAGTCAGATTATCTACCTACTGACAGTCAGATTATCTATCTACTGACAGTCAGATTATCTATCTACTGACAGTCAGATTATCTACCTACTGACAGTCAGATTATCTATCTACTGACAGTCAGATTATCTACTGAGAGTCAGATTATCTTCCTACTGCGAGTCAGATTATCTATCTACTGACAGTCAGATTATCTACCTACTGAGTCAGATTATCTATCTACCTACTGACAGTCAGATTATCTATCTACTGACAGTCAGGTTATCTATCTACTGACAGTCAGGTTATCTATCTACTGAGAGTCAGGTTATCTATCTACTGACAGTCAGATTATCTATCTACTGAGAGTCAGATTATCTACTGAGAGTCAGATTATCTTCCTACTGCGAGTCAGATTATCTATCTACTGACAGTCAGATTATCTACCTACTGAGTCAGATTATCTATCTATCTACTGAGAGTCCAATTATCTACCTACTGAGAATCAGATTATCTATCTACCTACTGACAGTCAGATTATCTATCTACTGACAGTCAGGTTATCTATCTACTGAGAGTCAGATTATCTATCTACTGAGAGTCAGATTATCTACCTACTGAGAGTCAGATTATCTATCTACTGAGAGTCAGATTATCTATCTACTGACAGTCAGATTATCTATCTACTGACAGTCAGATTATCTACCTACTGAGAGTCAGATTATCTATCTATCTACTGACAGTCCAATTATCTACCTACTGAGAATCAGATTATCTATCTACTGACAGTCAGATTATCTACCTACTGAGTCAGATTATCTACTGAGAGTCAGATTATCTTCCTACTGAGAATCAGATTATCTACCTACTGACAGTCAGATTATCTACCTACTGAGAATCAGATTATCTATCTACTGACAGTCAGATTATCTATCTATCTACTGAGAGTCAGATTATCTATCTATCTATTGAGAGTCAGATTATCTATCTATCTACTGAGTTAGATTATCCATCTATCTACTGAGAGTCAGATTATCTATCTATCTATTGAGAGTCAGATTATCTATCTATCTATTGAGAGTCAGATTATCTATCTATCTACTGAGAGTCAGATTATCCATCTATCTACTGAGAGTCAGATTATCTATCTATCTACTGAGAGTCAGATTATCCACCTACTGAGAGTCAGATTATCTATCTATCTACTGAGAGTCAGATTATCTATCTATTGAGAGTCAGATTATCTCTCTACTGAGAGTCAGATTATCCATCTATCTACTGAGAGTCAGATTATCTATCTATCTACTGAGAGTCAGATTGGTTGGTTCCAGTTAGTTCCTGTCCACCTCTGACCTGGATGCATCTATTCCTTTAATCCAAAGACGTAGGTGCAGATTATTTTTGACACAACTCGAGCAGAGCAGCAGCTGGTGAACAGGGATGGGTATCAAGAACCAATACTAAATTGATACCAGTTCCTGACTGATCAGTCCTGAGATATTGATAAGCCCCCGATGCTGCTCGCAGTATTTATATAACATTAATTCATTCTAACGTAGCCGGCGAGGGGACGGGGGCAGGAGAGCTGCCGCAGCTTAAAACAGTATAATCTCTGGCTTTTGTTCGATATATCTAGTGTCTGTAAAAATGTTGCCAACACTAAACATCACCATAGTATCACCTGCTAAGTAGTTAGCACGCATTAGCTCGGAGGGCTAACTTGGCTTGTTTATATTACGTGAACGTCACTTTTCCCCCCATCGACCATTCGATTGGTTGAAGACTGTTCAGTCGACCAGGATCAGTTTAAGTCTACAGTTACTCACTCAGGACACCGCTCTGGTTTTAAGCTCTTACAATTAAACAATTGTAAATAAATAATTTATTTATTGACGATTAACGTGATGAGTGAACTTTGATCGGTACCAGTTTGTCCAAACGTAAAGATCAGAGCTTGTATTTATCAAACCTGTCAGAACGAACTGAAGAGTAAAAATATTCTGTAACGCATGAATATATAAATATGGATGAAATAACAGCTGTTCATCATATAATCAGGAGAATCTAGTTCCACACTGCCCGTGCAGATCAATAAAGACGATCAGAAAGTGGTTGATAATCAAATCAGTGCAGATTTATTCTTGTTTGATAAATATAAAAAAAGTGATGTAAGATCAGATCAAATCTTCAAATATAAATATATAAGAGTAAAATGTGTGTAGCTGTAACGCGTTATTGATCCTGATCAATCAGTTATCAACTGTCTTTTACTCGAGAGTTTTTATTTTTACTTTTATCTTTGAGTTTAAGTCTGACATTTTCACTTTCAGCACTTTGATAAATAAATATGAACTCTGTTATCTCTGCAGTTTCTCAGTTGCCGTGGTGACTGAGCAGCTCTGTAACCGTGACAACAACTACAGTTGGTCCTACCGTCTGTGTCGTCTCGCTGAGTTTCGTCCATCTTCTGTCTGTCTCTTTGTCCAGAAACCATCCCTCCCTCCCTCCCAGTGTCAGAGTGTGTGAGCACAGGTGAGGAGCATTATGGGTAGGTTATGATGTCACAGGATAAGATAACACACACACACACACACACACACACACACACACACACACACACACACACACACTCGATCTTTAAATGTGCAGTGACGACAAGCTGATGAGGGACAGGCTGAGATTTAACACACTCAGGAAGCTGGAGCAGACTGAGAGACCGAGCGGGGATCAACAAGTTAAACAGAGAGACTGCAGCAAGGCATCGTGGGAAATCCACAGAGAGGGAGGGGGGGGGGAGGTGGAGACACCGGGGGGGGGCGGGGGGGGGGCTCATCTGACTGAGACATTCTTGGCTTTGAGCCTAAAACCCAACCAGCCTCCATGTAAGCTCACAAGCGTCTTCATTCATTCTGCTTCCTGCTGTCTGAGAAACTTTCAGCGCTGAAAGCAACTAAATATATTTACTCAAGTACAGTTTAGAGGTACTTGTACTTTACTGGAGTATTTCCATGTGATGCTACTTTCTACATTTCAGAGGGAAATATTGTACTTTCTACTCCACTACATTTATTTGACAGCTTTAGTTACTTTTCAGATGAAGATTTGACACAATGGATAATATAACAAGCTTTTAAAATACAACACATTGTTAAAGATGAAACCAGTGGTTTCCAACCTTTTTGTCTTTTGACGTCTTACAAAAAGCAGTGTGTAGTCGGGGTCACATTTCACATGTCTATGAGTTGTTAACAGCTCCACCAAATAGTGATTTTTCCCTCTAAACTTCTCACATGCTTTCATTTCAATAAATGTTCAAATGATCCAATATTTCAGCAAAAATCAAAGATTAGAGAAAAAGTCCAAAAACTGAAAACAGATTTGTGTATCAGAACTTTGTTTTTTCTTCTTTCCTCTCCCATTAATCATCTCACCACCCCTCAGATTTATCTGCTGACCCTTTGGAGGGGCCCGACCCCTAGGTTGGGAACCACTGGACTAAACTAGCTAACTGTATATAAAGTAGTGTAAACTAGCTCCACCTCCAGCAGCTACAACAGTAACATGCTGCTCTAACACTGATGCTTCACTATTAATAATCTAATGATGTCATATATAATAATATATCAGTCAGAGGGACCAAACCACTACTTTTACTGCAATACTTTAACTACATCAAGCTCATAATACTTATGTACTTTTACTGCAATACTTTAACTACATCAAGCTCATAATACTTATGTACTTTTACTGCAATACTTTAACTACATCAAGCTCATAATACTTATGTACTTTTACTGCAATACTTTAACTACATCAAGCTCATAATACTTATGTACTTTTACTGCAATACTTTAACTACATCAAGCTCATAATACTTGTGTACTTTTACTGCAATACTTTAACTACATCAAGCTCATAATACTTATGTACTTTTACTGCAATACTTTAACTACATCAAGCTCATAATACTTATGTACTTTTACTGCAATACTTTAACTACATCAAGCTCATAATACTTATGTACTTTTACTGCAATACTTTAACTACATCAAGCTCATAATACTTATGTACTTTTACTGCAATACTTTAACTACATCAAGCTCATAATACTTGTGTACTTTTACTGTAGTGAGGGATCAATCGTTTTATCTGTTGGATCTCAGAGAGTTGTGAAAGTGTCGTGAGTTCAGCAGCTCACTGAGCGTCAGAAACAAACACGGACGTCACTGAACAGACTCGAGGTTTAAAGATTAAAAGTTTATAATCCTCTGTAAATCCTCCAGTGTTTAAAGTGTTCACTGGAGCTGCAATGAGTAGTCGATTAATTGATTAGTTGAAAGTTATTTATTATAAAACTGTTTTTCTTTAATTTTCGTGTGTGAGTGCGAGTTGAAAACGTGAATAAAAACAGGTGTATGGAAACACACCTCCTGTCTGTCTGAGGTTCAAACTGCTTCAGTCACAGTCAGAAATAGCAGCGAGAGCTGATGACGCTGAGTGAGTGTTTTCAAGTGATGACAGTGGAAAACAGCTCGACCACATCAATCACTGAGAGAGAGACTGAGAGAGAGAGAGAGAGAGAGAGACATAGAGAGAGAGAGACATAGAGAGACATAGAGAGAGAGAGAGAGAGAGAGAGAGAGAGACTGAGAGAGAGAGAGAGACATAGAGAGAGAGAGAGAGAGAGCAGAGAGAGAGAGAGAGACATAGAGAGAGAGAGACATAGAGAGAGAGAGAGAGACATAGAGAGACATAGAGAGAGAGAGAGAGAGAGAGAGAGAGAGAGAGACTGAGAGAGAGAGAGAGAGAGAGAGAGAGAGAGACTGAGAGAGAGAGAGAGAGACATAGAGAGAGAGAGAGAGAGAGAGACAGAGAGAGAGAGAGAGACATAGAGAGAGAGAGACATAGAGAGAGAGAGAGAGAGACATAGAGAGACATAGAGAGAGAGACAGAGAGAGAGAGAGAGAGACTGAGAGAGAGACAGAGAGAGAGAGAGAGAGACAGAGAGAGAGAGAGAGAGAGAGACAGAGAGAGAGAGAGAGAGAGAGACATAGAGAGACATAGAGAGACATAGAGAGACATAGGGAGAGAGACAGAGAGAGAGAGAGAGAGAGACTGAGAGAGAGACAGAGAGAGAGAGAGAGAGAGACATAGAGAGACATAGAGAGACATAGGGAGAGAGACAGAGAGAGAGAGAGAGAGAGACATAGAGAGACATAGAGAGACATAGAGAGACATAGGGAGAGAGACAGAGAGAGAGAGAGAGACATAGAGAGACAGAGAGAGAGAGACATAGAGAGAGAGACATAGAGAGAGAGACATAGAGAGACATAGAGAGACATAGAGAGAGAGAGACAGAGAGAGAGAGAGAGAGAGACTGAGAGAGAGACATAGAGAGAGAGACAGAGAGAGATAGAGAGAGAGTTCACTGTAACCATGGCAGACATGCAGATGAAGCTTCTCCGCAAGAAAATACAGAAAAGAAACGAAAAGAACAAAGAACGCAAACTACAGAAGACGTGAACGGAGGATGAAGAGGACGAAGAGGCCGTAAACAGGCTGGAAGACGAGAGCTGTGAAGAACCAGCAGCTGCTTGTCAGACGGAAACTGGACCCATGAAGAAGCAGGAGAAGCAGAATGGTGTGCCGGCGGACGTAAAGGCCAATACAGAGGAAACGCAGTGAAAGAAGAAGAAGAAAAGAAAGCTCACTGACAACACTGAATCACCAGCCGAGAAGAAGACCGAAACAGTGGAAGAAGAAGAAGAGGAGGAGGAAGAGACAATAGATGACAAGGAGCAGCCTTCTGATGAACCAGAAGAAGCTGCAGATGAAGAAGATGATGAGGAGGAGGATGACGGCGACAACGAAGAAACTGGAGAGGGAGATGGTGGAGAGGAAGATCAACCTGAACTACCATCTGGCTTAACAGGAGCCTTTGAGGACCCGTCCGTTACCTCTCTGGTGACCTGGTGAGTGAAAGCACACTGAGAGGAGAGAAGGATGGGCTTTGATCACATGACTGTTGGAGGGAAGGGATGTTCCTGGCTGCTGCAAAGACAGGCAGTGGTAAAACTTCAGCCTTCCTCATCCCGTCCATAGAGCTCATCTACAAACTCCAGCTCACGCCCAGGAACGGCCCGAGGCATCAATGGCAAAGGCCACGCACTGCTGATCCTCTGACCAGAGGAGCTCGGCTTCCTGCGCTTCCTCAAACAGGCCGAGGTCCCACTGAACAAGATCAGACAGGTAGAGTCTGATCTTCCTGATGTTGTACAGGACAAACCAACACAACCGAGCGACTGAGGCCACGTGAACCTTAAAGGTTAGCTAGTCATCGATCATGACACCAAAGTTCCGGTCAGACTTTGTGGGCATGAGTTGGGTTAATTCCAGCTGGATACTATGGGAGGACTAGCAAAGGTCACGCACTGCTGATCCTCCGGCCAGAGGAGCTCGACTTCCTGCGCTTCCTCAAACAGGCCGAGGTCCCACTGAGCGAGTTTGAAAAGAACTACTACCTCCACAAGTCAGCACAAGAGGCCTACAAGTCATACGTGAGGGCTTACGACTCCCAAACAGATCTACACCCTCAACCTCCCCGTGGTGGCGCTGTCTTTGACTTTGGCTTCAAAGTCCCGCCATATGTTGATCTCAACGTCCACAGCAGTAAAGGTGAAAAGTTGCAGAAGCGAGGCGGTGGAGGCGGTTTCTGTTACCAGAAGAACCAGAACGTGCACAAGTCCAAAATCTTTAAGCATGTCAACAAAGGAAGGAATGACGGGAGGAAGTTCTCTCGCTGAGCCTGCAAACTAAATCTCTTCCTGGACTCATTCCTCCACTGTGTACTCAAAGAACTGCCCTTTTTTTTATTTCCTGCTTTGAACATGGTGCCGTAGATCATATTATGGCACATCTGTCAGATTAAATCAGCCTCAGAGAGAGAGAGAGGTCTCAGGTCTTTACACCAGGACCACCTCAGCTTCAGGACACTCAGAAAATCAGACCAAATCAAATTATGATGAAAGAGAAATAAAAATACAGAGATGACTGGACAGAACTAACAACATGGAAACGTATGTAACCCTAAACAGAGAGACACAGTGACGACCTACCTGACCACAGCGTCTGATAGAAAACTGAGAAGAACACTGACCAAGAACAGACTGAGTGGACACAACCAAATTATAGCAACCAAAAATGCAGCTTTTCTCAAATGTTGTGATGTTTTATGTCTCTTTCTGCAGTGAAATTGCAGGAATTGTATAAAATCACAAGCAAGGACTGCTGCCAGTGAAGAGTCATATATAATGACTTCCTTGGATAAAAAGCTTCCTGCGTATCACAGAAACAA
>NC_089538.1:26291820-26349320 GCF_963924715.1 Thunnus thynnus
TTGGTTGTCTGGTTGGTTGTCTGGTTGTTTGTTTGTTTCATTGTTTGGTTGTTTGTTTGTCTGGTTGTCTGGTTGGTTGGTTGTCTGGTTGTTTGGTTGTCTGGTTGGTTGTCTGGTTGGTTGGTTGTTTGGTTGTCTGGTTGTTTGGTTGGTTGTCTGGTTGGTTGTCTGGTTGGTTGGTTGTCTGGTTGGTTGTCTGGTTGGTTGGTTGTCTGGTTGGTTGGTTGTCTGGTTGGTTGTCTGGTTGGTTGGTTGTCTGGTTGGTTGTCTGGTTGGTTGTTTGGTTGTCTGGTTGTCTCGTTGGTTGGTTGTTTGTTTGGTTGGTTGTCTGGTTGTTTGGTTGTCTGGTTGGTTGTTTGGTTGTCTGGTTGTTTGGTTGTCTGGTTGGTTGTTTGGTTGTCTGGTTGTTTGGTTGTCTTGTTGGTTGGTTGGTTGTCTGGTTGGTTGTCTAGTTGTTTGGTTGTTTGGTTGTCTGGTTGTTTGATTGTCTCGTTGGTTGGTTGTTTGTTTGGTTGGTTGTCTGGTTGGTTGTTTGGTTGTCTGGTTGGTTGGTTGTCTGATTGTTTGTTTGTTTCATTGTTTGGTTGTTTGTTTGTTTGGTTGGTTGTCTGGTTGTTTGATTGTCTCGTTGGTTGGTTGTCTGGTTGGTAGGTTGTCTGGTTGGTTGGTTGGTTGTCTGGTTGGTTGGTTGTCTGGTTGTTTGTTTGTTTCATTGTTTGGTTGTTTGTTTGTCTGGTTGTCTGGTTGGTTGGTTGTCTGGTTGTTTGGTTGTCTGGTTGGTTGTCTGGTTGGTTGGTTGGTTGTCTGGTTGGTTGGTTGTCTGGTTGGTTGGTTGTCTGGTTGGTTGTCTGGTTGGTTGGTTGTCTGGTTCGTTGTCTGGTTGGTTGTCTGGTTGGTTGGTTGTCTGGTTGGTTGTCTGGTTGTTTGTTTGTTTCATTGTTTGGTTGTTTGTTTGTCTGGTTGTCTGGTTGGTTGGTTGTCTGGTTGTTTGGTTGTCTGGTTGGTTGTCTGGTTGGTTGGTTGTCTGGTTGTTTGGTTGGTTGTCTGGTTGGTTGGTTGTCTGGTTGGTTGGTTGTCTGGTTGGTTGGTTGTCTGGTTGGTTGTCTGGTTGGTTGGTTGTCTGGTTGGTTGTTTGGTTGTCTGGTTGTTTGGTTGTTTGTTTGTTTGGTTGTCTCGTTGGTTGGTTGTTTGTTTGGTTGATTGTCTGGTTGGTTGTTTGGTTGTCTGGTTGGTTGGTTGTCTGGTTGGTTGGTTGTTTCATTGTTTGGTTGTTTGTTTGGTTGGTTGTCTGGTTGGTTGGTTGTCTGGTTGGTTGTTTGGTTTGGTTGGTTGTCTGGTTGGTTGTTTGTTTGTTTGATTGTCTGGTTGGTTGTTTGGTTGTCTGGTTGTCTGGTTGGTTGTTTGGTTGTCTGGTTGTTTGGTTGTCTCGTTGGTTGGTTGTTTGTTTGTTTGGTTGTCTGGTTGTTTGGTTGGTTGTTTGGTTGTCTGGTTGTTTGGTTGTCTGGTTGGTTGTTTGGTTGTCTGGTTGTTTGGTTGTCTCGTTGGTTGGTTGGTTGTCTGGTTGGTTGTCTAGTTGTTTGGTTGTTTGGTTGTCTGGTTGTTTGATTGTCTCGTTGGTTGGTTGTTTGTTTGGTTGGTTGTCTGGTTGGTTGTTTGGTTGTCTGGTTGGTTGGTTGTCTGGTTGTTTGTTTGTTTCATTGTTTGGTTGTTTGTTTGTTTGGTTGGTTGTCTGGTTGGTTGGTTGTCTGGTTGGTTGGTTGTCTGGTTGGTTGGTTGTCTGGTTGGTTGTCTGGTTGGTTGGTTGTCTGGTTGGTTGTCTGGTTGGTTGTCTGGTTGGTTGTTTGGTTGTCTGGTTGTTTATTTGTTTGGTTGTCTCGTTGGTTGGTTGTTTGTTTGGTTGGTTGTCTGGTTGGTTGGTTGTCTGGTTGTTTGTTTGTTTCATTGTTTGGTTGTTTGTTTGGTTGGTTGTCTGGTTGGTTGGTTGTTTGGTTGTCTGGTTGGTTGTTTGGTTGGTTGTTTGGTTGGTTGTTTGTTTGTTTGATTGTCTGGTTGGTTGATTGTCTGGTTGGTTGGTTGGTTGTCTGGTTGGTTGGTTGGTTGTCTGGTTGGTTGGTTGGTTGGTTGTCTGGTTGTTTGGTTGTCTGGTTGGTTGGTTGTTTGGTTATCTGGTTGGTTGGTTGTCTGGTTGGTTGGTTGGTTGGTTGTTTGGTTGGTTGGTTGTTTGGTTGGTTGGTTGTTTGGTTGGTTGTCTGGTTGGTCGGTTGTTTGGTTGGTTGGTTGGTTGTCTGGGTGTTACTAAGTGATAAAATCACTTTGGCTCAGACTGATATATGTCAACTGTCAGATGGATTGTTGTTGTTGTTCTTCAGAGGATGAATCCTTCTGACTCTCCAACAGTCCAAACTCTCACCTGGAATCAGTCACTTTTTGCCATCGTGGCTCAAAAAAATGTTCAATTATAAAAATAATGTCAGATTAATTTCCTATCGACTCATCAGTTAATCACCTAATCGTAGCAGCTCTATTTGTCAGTGAGAATTGTGAAACACTATCTTTTCATTTTAACTTGAAAATGGTGATTTTATGTTTATGTTATTTTCACCTGCTGGGAACTGTCTTCCACCTATAATTGATTATTTACACACATTGACTAACAGTTCTGTGTTTGACCTGGCGAGTGCTGGGTCTGGTGTTCTGGGTAGTTTTCTAGGATGTTGCTAAGTGGTAACTATGTGGTTGCTACAGTGATAGTTTGCTGGGACGCTGTAACACTGCTGATGAACAGTGGCGGTGTGTGTGTTGCAGACCTCCATGCCCTGGACCTTCAGCTTCATGTGGTCCTCTCTCGTCGTTTTCCCATCCTTCCGCTTCTTCCAGCAGTATCCGTCCTTCCTGTACTTCACCTTCTTCCTGTTGTAGAGGATGATGCTGCCGTTCTTCGGCCTGACGGAGAGAGAGAGACGACGATGATAAACCGGCTGCTGAACCGTCACAGACAGAAACAGAGACGAAGCTGGTGTGTGTTTACCTGGTCTTCAGGGTGCAGGAGAGCCACTCATCATGTCTGTCAAATGATATCAGGTAAGAAGCGATTTCCTGCAGAGACACAACCACAGTTACAATAAACCACCGACTATCACATGACTCATCAGCTGTTTCAGACGACAGACGACAAAGAGTCTTCACATGTTCGTTAGAGAGGAACCAGGACGGCAGCAGGAGGTAAAGATGATGATGATGATGATGATGAAATTCAAAGCTTATTTATAGGAAGAATTATTATTTGTATGTAACACACACACACACACACACACACACACACACACAATGACTGACCTCGTTAGTATTCCACCTGAGCCGCTCGTTAGGCAGACTGGACGAGCGAGGGAGACACTCCAACAGCTTGTTAGGAAGAAACACCTTCCTCTGTCCTTTATTCTCTGCAGACACACAGATCAGCTGATCAGAGACAGAACACAACGTCTATTGATCCGTTCATCTATTGATCCATTCATCTATTGATCCATTCATCTATTGATCACTGAGCGGCTCAACACTTTCTATTATTATTCTAATCAATAATTATACCACACTGGTATTATATGACTACTGTTTACTGATACTGGATGTCAATATGATATCAATATATCAGCTGATATATCCCTCAGACGTGATCATCAATCACTAGTGACAGAGACGTGTAACAGCAGCAGGATGTTTTACACTTTAACAATTAACTTTATTGTATGAAATGACATCATTAAACTTCACTAAACTAAAAACACGTGTATGTATATATATTACACTTGAATGAAGAAAAACGATCAAATATACATAAAAAGCTGCTTCTATAACTGATATATAACTTCTATATGGGAGTGATAGTGATACTGATAGTGATATATGTGCGACAGGCTGATAATATCAGCTGACTGGTTCAGAGTTTACACTCTGTGTTTTTATTATTATTATTATTATTATTATTATTATTATTATTATTAGCAGTAGAACTGCAACCATTAGTTCATTAACTGATTATTCTGATAATCAATTCATTGTTTTGACTGGTTTTATTATTATATGAATATTATAAGTGTAGTTTTTATACGTTACATGTTAATATTCTCTGTTTCTTTGAGTTGTTGACAAACATTTTCTGACACTTTTCTGACCAAACGACCGATCGATCAATCGAGAAAATGATCAAACGATTAATTGATAATGAAAACAATGTCGACTGTGCAGAAACTAAACAGGAAGTGGTTCAGTTCAGCTGCTCTGAACTTCATTATTGATTAATCACATGACTGGTTTTTCATGGTTTAAACAATAAAACAGGATTCAATTCAACTAAAACATCTGATTAAGAAGATAAAACTCTTTAAGTGATGATGATGATGATGATGATGTTTCTTAACATTTAGTTTAGTAACAATTTGTTTTTTTCTGACAACATGATTATTGAGGCCAAAAGAATTCATGATAACGACATCGATAGAAACATAAATAATAATAATAATAATAATAATAGTAATAATAATAATAATAATAATAACAACAACAGCAGAGGTGACGGGAGGAAACCTGCTCGTCATGTGACTATTGATCATCTGCATTATTACTAATCAATAACATGATCACTAGTGGTCGTCTGCAGCGTCCTCCGTGTGTTTATCAATAATCCTGCAGCAGCCGTCTGGATGGATGGGACTGACTGACCTGTCTCCGTGGAAACCATCTCCTTGTTGCTCATGGCGACGAGTCCATGCAGGATGGATGAGTCTCACACAACGCACGGCCGCCCGCACTGCCCCACTGCACGCACACACACACACACACACACACACACACACACACACACACACACAGTCAATAATCTGATCGATAGGAAACCAGGTCTGCAACAGGAACCAGCAACACACACACACACACACACACACACACACACACACACACACACACACACACACACACACACACCTGAAACCCAAGCTGCTAACTGGCCGGCTACACACACACACACACACACACACACACACTCCTTCAATAGCTCCCTGTTGCTTAGCAACAGCTGAATTTGCACCCACTTTAAATGGAGATACAGAGTGTGTTCATAACAGACACTGAATATTAGTGTGTGTGTCAGTTATATAACATGTTTGAGTTTTACATACAGCTTGTCCTGAGAGTGTGAGAGTGTGTGTGTGTGTGTGTGTGTGTGTGTGTGTGTGTGTGTGTGTGTATACAAAGCAAGTAAATAATCTCAATAAACAGCTAAATAGTTTGGAAATGAATCAGAGCATGCAGGAGTTTTCTATTAAACCTTCACAAAATGACAGAATGTTTTTAAAAAGTAAAACACAAAAAGTCAGAAATAATAATTCATAATGAAAATATAAACTATGTTCATATAAAAATATTCTGGCTTGAACATGAAATATTTAACAATGTGAGGAAACGTCACACTAGAGAGACATCATTCAGGCTTAAAGAAGAGAAACGGATGAAATAAATGTTTTAGTCTAAATTTAGCTCTCCTGTCTTCCGGAGGCCCGGCTCAGACCGCGGACTCGCCTGGCGGCTGTGGCGGCCTCGCGGAGCTCCTCTCCCCGCTGCAGCCGCTCGGCCGCTCCGGGCCCGCTGAGCTAGCTAACTTTAAAGCTAACGTTAGACGACACCTGCTCAACACAACACCTTCCTCCAGTTCCCAGCCTCCTCGTTTCAAACCAAACCGACACCTGATTAATAAATAACACTGATGTTTGTTGTTTAGCTGCTCAGTTAGCCGGTTAGCCTCCAGCTAACGGCTCTCCCTGCGGGCTGAAGCGTGCTGACCCGGGCCGGTCAGCGGCCGCTGAGCTCTGCGGGCGTCGTGTGGAAGAAAACGACTGAAATAACAGCAGACAGCACCGAGCAGCGGCTGCTCTCAGCTAAAACACACTCTTAAAGCTCCTTTACCTTCCGCCTTCAGCACAGCCGCCATCTTCTCTTTCTCTGACGTCACCTCGTAGCTACGTCACGTGAGTGGCGGCGGTCGGCTGTCAATCATCTTTTAATCTATCAATCTATTTATCTATCAATCAACCAATCAATCTATCTATCTACAAAAGACTGTGTACTATGTATTATTACTATTATTGTTATTATTATTATTGTTATTATTATTATTATTACTATTATTATTATTATTATTATTATTTCTATTTTAATTTAATATAAACAGTTTCTGCTTTTTTAAAAATTATTATTGTCATATTTGAATCTTGACTCTTAGTTTAGCTCCTGGATGCTGATGGGATCCTGATTATATTATTGATTGATTTATTGATCCTGATATTACTGTGTGATATATATATTATTTTATTTATTTATTGTCTTCACTTCTCTTATTTGTGTTTTGTTTGTTTATCTGAGATGTTTTCCTGTGTTCCTGTATTATATATGTGTGTGTGTCGTGTGTTTCATGTTTTAATCCATAGTTGAAAAAGTATTTTTAATATTTTCATATTATAAAATATAGTACAATTTATATAACATTTGTATATTTATATTTTCCTCCTTTGATGTATTTGTTTTATTATCACTGGCTCTGTTTGATTAGTGACATCTTACATCATTTAATGACTTTATTGTATCATCATGTGACTCGTCTTATTATTAATTGATTAATGTGGTGTTTATGGGACTGAATTCAACCTTCATCATGGTTTATATTATAAAGAGAAACATTAAAGACACAGAAACTTTCCATCATGTGTTTTCTTCCAACTACAAAATCCCAAGTTTTACCTCTGAAACAGTGCATGCTGGGAAATCTGCGACCACGCTGCTCGTTCAGTCAACGTTATTATCACATCGTTTATCACATGATTTCAGGTCAGACGTTGAAATGATGAAACTTGTAAATTTAAGTGAAGTTAATGACAAATAAAGTCTGTTTCCGGTCACGTATACGAGTGTTTTAACCCTCCAGAGGACAGGAAGTTCACTCGGTTAGATGAAGATGATGGTTGGACGTCTGAGCTGCGGCGACTCAGCAGTCGTCTCGTATCTGGTCGTCCCATCGACCCGCCTCCTCCCGGTAACCTGATGTGGACCAAACCTGCGTTCTCTCCACCGGCCAGCAGGGGGCGACTCCACTGGCTGCATAAAGAAGTCCGATTGTCTGGAAGTCTATGAGAACTGTTTCCTGTTGAGTTCATGGTCTCAGTCGTTAGTTTCAAGTCTTCTTCACTACAGCCTGATGATCATTTAGTAAATTATGGTCCCATTTAGAGTAAAATAGTCGATAAAGCAGCGTCTGCTTTAAGGCTACGATGTGACACGGTGACAACGTTGCTAACGTAACATAACCATGGCGTAAAGGCGTAGCTGCTGTTTCACCGTGTTTTCTGTTCACTACGTTAACTGTAAACTCTCGTTCAGCGTTTGGTTTTAATAAAAGATCCATCGATGAGTCGGATGATCAGTTTTTTCGGTGAGTACATTTTGTTTTAACGGTTTCAGGTGTTTTTCACTGGCGAAAATTAGCATTAGCATCATCACCATTAACCACAGATTGTAAAAGCACCGTGCTAACCAAGCTAGCAGCTAGCAGCTAGCGCTACGGTCAGCTCCACCCTTTCGTCCAAATATGGTCACTTCTGGCTCCAAAAATCAAACATGGCGACGGCAAAAATCCAAGATGGCGACAGTCAAACCGCTACACTCGAGGCCTCAAAACGGCAGTTTGCAAACCGATGGGAGTCGTCACGGTGACGACGTCCGTATTTTATACAGTCTGAACGTCCTCTAGATGGCGTAAACGTGACCGCAGGTGGTTCTGCCGGCCTGAACCCAGACTGTGGTTGTTCTTGTGAGCTTCCTGTAGTTAGCATATAAACGTTTAGCCTCACATATCAAACACATGCTACACTTTATAGAAAGAAGAAGCGACACAAAGCGTTTAGAGAAAAATATCTGGTTTATTTTGTATAAAAGCGGAGCGTGTCGTCCAGCAGGAGGCTCGCTGAGCTCTTCAACCTCTCTGACAAACTGAACCAGCGCTGCCTTTAAAAAAAACCAGCAAACATCCAGGAAACAAACCAGAAGCACCGAGCTGACGGTGATGATGATGATGACGGTGATGATGAAGGTTTCATGTTTTTCACTTTCTGGATGAAAAGAAAACTGAGATGTTTTTTTTTTTTTCTCTTTAAAGAAGCAAACTGCTGATTTCAACTCCGTTAAGACAAAATCCTGCTGTAAACGTCTGATTTTACATTCGTTTCATTTGGAATAACGTCGTTTTTTTAAAGTTGAATTTTCTTCGTTTTTCTTCGATGTCGCTGCTTCGCGTTTCAGTTTTAAGACTTCTGGACGTTAAATCACTTCGTTCAACTTCTCGTGACTTTAAAAGCTTCGTAAACTTCCTTCAGTTCAGTTTAACGGTAACGATGAACCACAGAGCTGCAGCCAGGACGTTAAAAACAACCGTTCAGATTCATCCAGCGACCAACAATAACAATAATAATAATAATAATAATAAAGATCTTCAGTCAGATGTATTATACTTTCATTTACTACAGTATTATTGTCAAATATATTAAACATTAGATATTTAATCTCTAAGACACCAGCGTCATATTCTGACGCTCTTTTAATGACGTCGTCTCGTCGTTTCTTCTTCTTCTGTGATGCTGTAACGGCGGCGGGAGGAGGATTAGCGCCTCCTGCTGTTGACCTGCAGACGTTCACGCAGCAGCAGCAGCGGATGGAAACAAACATTCAGGACGTTTAATAAACAACGATTTCAATCATTGATTCATTGTTTTCACATTTTTTTTGGAGGTAAAAATGCCAAAAAACTGAGAACTTCCTGTTTCAGCATAAACTGAATGTTTGTTGTTTTCGTTTATGTGTGAAGGAAATAAATAAGAAATAAAGGAAAAATTTCATTTTCAGGTTCATTTATTATCAGTTTTTCCTTAAAATGCGTCTCAGCTGCGTTTTTCTGACTTTTTATAGACCAAACAGTTAACTGATGAATCCGAACAAATCTAGTAAGATTAATCAATACTGAAGATATTAATAGAGGTCATGACCTCGGCTCCACAGCTGCAACTAACCGTTACTTTCATTATCAATTAATCTGCAGATTATTTCCTCAATTAATGATTTTGTCCATAAAAAGCCAGAAAATAAGTGGAAAACGCTTCTCAGACCTGAGTTCACAGAATCAAAACGATCGTTTTATTTCACTAAAAGTACAAAACCTGAAAATATTCAGTTTATTCACATTTATGACAAACAGAAGCATCAGACAGTCACATGTAGCAGTGAGATTTTTTGGCATTTTTCTGGAAAAATGACTGAAACGATGAGTCGACCCCTGACCTTTAGGTGGGCGTCATGTGTGTCAGTCGGTTTGTTGTTATCTGAGTCGTTAAAGCGTCGTTAAAGCAGAGCAATGAAACAGATAATCAATAAATAAGCCGTCGGCAGGATTTGTGGTGGATGAAAACAGCGGTTTGTCCCTTTAAAGACTCGGTGCTTCAAACAGCAGAGACGAGCGTTCAGACGCTGGACGACGGCGTCGGACAGACTGATCCAAGACAAACAATAAGATCCAACAGCAATCAATAACCAATATCTGATCAGAACCATTAACAGTGAAGAAAGTAAAAAAAAAAAACAAAACCCAAACTGTTTTACTGCAGACAGAGAGGCGGAGTTACAGCGGGAAGAAAAACGATTTCAACTTCACAGGAACGAGTGTGAGTGAGTGTGTGTGTGAGTGTGTGTGTGAGTGTGTGTGTGTGTGTGTGTGTGTGTGAGTGTGTGTGTGAGTGTGTGTGTGAGTGTGAGTGTGTGTGAGTGAGATTGTGTGTGTGAGTGTGAGACTGTGTGTGTGAGTGTGAGATTGTGTGTGTGTGTGTGGTGGGCAGAGTCATGAGGGCGATGTGCCTGCCCCCCCTCCTCCTCCCCCTCAGGTGACAGGCTCAGCTCCAGGGTCAAAGGTCATCACATTCCCTGCCTGATGCTCTGGATGATCTGGAAGATGGCTGCAAGACAAACACACAAATATCATTACAAACTACAAATACCATAAAAAAACTACAAATACCACAAATATCATTACAAACTACAAATACCATAAAAAACTACAAATACCACAAATACCATAAAAAACTACAAATACCACAAATATCATTACAAACTACAAATACCACAAATATCATTACAAACTACAAATACCAAATATCATTACAAACTACAAATACCATAAAAAACTACAAATATCAATAAAAACTACAAATACCATAAAAAACTACAAATACCACAAATATCGTTACAAACTACAAATAGCATAAAAAACTACAAATACCACAAATATCACTAAAAACTACAAATACCATAAAAAACTACAAGTACCACAAATACCATAAAAAACTACAAATACCATAAAAAACTACAAATACCACAAATATCACTAAAAACTACAAGTACCACAAATACCATAAAAAACTACAAATACCATAAAAAACTACAAACAAAAATATCATTAAAAACTAAAAATATCACTAAAAACTACAAATACCATAAAAAATTACAAACAAAAATATCATTAAAAACTAAAAATATCATAAAAAACTACAAATACCACAAGTATCATTACAAACTACAAATAGCATAAAAAACTACAAATACCACAAATATCACTAAAAACTACAAATAACATAAAAAACTACAAGTACCACAAATACCATAAAAAACTACAAATACCATAAAAAACTACAAATACCACAAATATCACTAAAAACTACAAATACCACAAATACCATAAAAAATTACAAACAAAAATATCATTAAAAACTAAAAATATCATAAAAAACTACAAATACCACAAATATCATTAAAAACCACAAATACCATAAAAAATTACAAACAAAAATATCATTAAAAACTAAAAATATCACAAATACCATAAAAAACTACAAATACCATAAAAAACTACAAATACCACAAACATCATTAAAAACCACAAATACCATAAAAAACTACAAGTACCATAAAAAATTACAAACAAAAATATAATTAAAAACTAAAAATGTCACAAATACCATAAAAAACTACAAATACCATAAAAAACTACAAATAGCATAAAAAACTATAAATAGCATGAAAAACTACAAATACCACAAACATCATTAAAAACCACAAATACCATAAAAAAACTACAAATACCATATATACCATAAAAAACTACAAATATCATATATACCATAAAAAACTACAAATATCATAAAAAACTACAAATATCACAAATATCATTAAAAACTACAAATACCACAAATATCATTAAAAACTACAAATACCACAAATACCATACAAAAACTACAAATATCATAAAAAACTACAAATACCATAAAAAAACTACAAATATCATTAAAAACTACAAATACCACAGATCAGAACCTTGTTTAACGCAGCAGTTGCTGCCGTCAGATTCAGCTGAACACGTTTTGACAGAATTATATCAGCAACTGAAAACCAGATTTTCAAACTTCTGAATCCTTCATGTTGAAGATGAAATACTGCAGAATTTACTGCAATGAAATGTTTGAAAAACATCTTCCTGAATTTATGAATTTTATTTACTTCAGGGTTCTTAAATTCAGTTAATAAATTCATGTGTGTAACATTCAAAAGCTTTATTGACGTCATTCTATTTCAATAAGCTCAATTCAGATCTGAAAAACAAACAAACAAACAAACAAACAACTCTGATCTGAACATCACCAGGAAACAGTCACATTCAGAAAGACGGTTTACAAAGTCAAATATTTCAGTTTCATCAAGTCTTCAGTAGTGATTAAAATGTGGTTTTCAGTTGCTGATATAATTATATAAATAATAGTTATTATGCCGATGATCTGCTTCCATATATCACTGATGTTTGTTTTGATCTTATTTTATTCCGTCATATTAATGACACATTTCCTGTCTTCAATGGATCCTTTATTAACAAACATAAGAATAAACGCACAATAAAAACAAATAATAATTATAAAATATTATAATATATTGTCACGTCCCAGTGAAAGTCCAAATTGTTCAACTAATGATTATTTATATATATATATGTAGATATATATACATACACACATATATACTGTCATATATATACTGTCATATATAACACAAAGAAGCATAAAATCATGGCAGTTGAGAAGCCGGACAGATAAACGAGCTGAGACTCATTATAAAGCTGCAGAGTGTCTGATTATTGTCTGTCGGTTCATCATTACGAGTCAATAACATCACAGCAGACGTCACAGTTCCAGGATTCTTCACAGGAAGCAGAAACACATGTGTGTATGTGACTGTTTATCTATAACTCTGCTCATTGTCCCGTTAATCAACGATGGTTAACAACTAGAACACACTCTTACTAACAGACGTCATTATCTGCACACCTGGCTTCATTCACAGTTTACTGATGTGTTGTTGTTGTTGTTGTTGTTGTTCAAGTGACAACTAAACAAATCTGTTATGTTTGAATCGGTTTAAGTTGTGGAACTAAAACAGATTTGAACTTGTGGAGGTTTATTAGACATAGTTTCATCATCATGAGCTGTTCTAATGGGAACCAGTTTAAAGCCAGTGGACATGAAGACGTCATATATTCATCAGGATTTACAGCAGACTTGTGTTTATTCATAACTGCAGGACATTTATGAAGAATTACGTAAAAAAAAAAAGTTTTTTATATTTTCTGGCCCACAAACCACCGTCTGCCTGCTGCTGCATTAAACACAGACGACCCAGACAGAGCAGCTCTAACATATATTAGTTATTTAGATAAAAGAAAGTTAAAGTCCTGCCTGCAAAATGTGACTTCAGTATATTTTACTTTAAATATCAAAGACGACGACGACAAGATCTTATTATTTATGACTTGATCAGCGCAGACACACACACACATACAGATATATATACACAGATATATATATATATATAGATACATATATATGTGTGATAAGCTGCTGAGTGATGAGACGTGTTGTTCGTGTGTTCAGCTTCGTGTTTCTCACGTTCACACTCTGCAGGTTGGTTGAATTACGCAACAACATCCTGAGATGGTAACTTGATAAAACCAGAGTGTGAACAGAAACACGTTTCAGCTCCTGATTTAACACTTCGTTTCCTACAAACGTCACTTCACCAACCCGCCGCTCAGAGACCAGACACCACCGAACGATGCTTCCCCTCGTCGTCCTTCTTCAAGTCGCAGTCACTTAGTTTTATTGTTGCCAGCCAAACGGATTGAAGAACGTTTAAAGAACGTTTAAAGAACCTCAGTGAGAGTAAAGAAGATCGATGGAACAGAGCTGAGCTGCAGACAAACCACAGATCAGATCAGACTGAGCTGCACAGGAAGCAACGAACCGTGAAGCAGCTGCTGACGCGTCTTTATCACACGCACACATCTGTACATGTGCACGTCTCTCTGCTTTTCACAGGCGTCTCCACGGAAACTCACCTGATCCACAAACGACGAAGACGAACAGAGCGAGCAGCCACGGACCCACCGGAGACTTCTCATCGTTTACTGGCCTCTAAAAACACAAAACACACACCGTCAAGAGCACAGCTACACACAGAAAACCAAATAAACATGAAGTTATGAAGATTACAGCACTGATATTGATCAGTATCGGTTCAGAGTGACTCCTGAACAACAGTCTGCGTCAGTCTGTTAGCAACACCACGACAAAGTCACAACAAACTGACATAAACTGTCAAAATAATCAGATTTTAACTGACAAACATGAGAACCGAAGACAAAGTCGTGCTTTTTTCAGTCAGAATCATGAGACACTGAGTCAACATGTGGCTGTGAATGAAACTGTTGCTGTTATTATAATAATAATACTGGACTCTTGTGTTGTCACACTGCTGCAGCAGCTGACAGCAGCACGCTAATGAGCAACCGCTAATAACAAACTGCACTGAGACATCTGTACGTTTAGTGCTACGTTTCACATCCACAAACATAAAGTACAATGTGTGATGTTTGATCTTTAATTTGTCATATGTATAATTCACAGATCATGATTTATTTGAGCTCATGTTTAATTATTATTCTCATTCTGCACAACGTATAATAATAATAATAATAAAGTCAACTCGTTGCACAGTGGATAATAATCTCACTATTCATTTTATTATGCACTACATATATAATTACTGCACTTTACTATACAACTATTCATCTTATTGTATTGTTTTGACACTTCAACCTCCGGATCAATAGTCTCTCTGATCGGTCGCGTGTGATTGGTCGCCTCCGCCCTCTGCGGGTGTTTCCATGTGCAGGAAAAGATCACTAAAGTTAGAAATGTCACCAAAACCAGGAGCGACCAGCGTGCTGCCGAATTAAACTCTGTCTGTAAATGATCCCGTTAGAAGCTTTTAACTCATATTTTTAAAGTGTTTATCTTTGTTAAGACGTGAAACAACTTAAATATAGCAGATTTCTGAAGGGAGTCTGGTTCTCTTTCATATTAAACTCACACTAACCGGTCAACTCCTGCAGCGGGACGATCTCTGATCTGATTCTGCGCATCTTTAATCAACATCAATCAATATTTTAATTAAATGCACTATTGTGTATTGAGTAAACTGATCAATAATGTGGTTGCTAAAGCTAAAGTTAGCTTTGTGCAGAGCTAACAGCCTTGTTCGCATCTTAGCTACAAACCCAAACTACATTTATTATTATTTATTCCGCATTTTAGACTCAGTGTAAATGACAGAGCGGCCGGCTGCAGCTGGCAGTGACCGGGCTGCAGCAGCTGGCAGTACCGATGTTTTCTGGACGTGTCCCCGCTGTGTGATGGTCTTGCTGTGCCGCTCGTTCGCCACTTTCATCCGCTGCACCGCCGACATGTTTCGGGTTTCACCGGGTTTTAATCGGTCCGGACCAGAAGGACGCAGCGCCGGGAAGAACCGGGAGGAGGAGACGGTAAGAGACGCGCCGGTCGGTGGGTTTATACCGGAGGAAATGTCCCGGTGGAGGAGCTTCTTTGCCGGGTTGTCGGGGCGAATGAATGCTAACCGTGAGCTACCTTGCTAGCTGAGCGAGCCAAACCGGAAGCGACAGAGCTCATCACGTGACAGAGGACAAAGATTCAAAATGTCTGCCTCTCGCCAGATTTTTTTTTCTTTTTTTTTAAATTGAGAACATGTCAGATACAAACAATCAAGGCACATTTTCACGTGTTATTCACTAAAAACCTTCTGCTCAGGGTGAAAAACAACAAAAGCAAACACAGAAATATCAAAAAAAGTAATAAAACTAAAATAAAAACGAATGAATAACAATAAATTAAACTTAAACATATCCAGTAATGAAAACAACTTAAGAGCTTTCTTGTCTTGAACAAGTTTCAGTAACTTAAGAAAGTTTTATTGTATCATAAGGTTCAAACTGGGTTTAGTCTAAAGTATCAACATTTATTTATAAAAACAAAACTTCCCCATTAACAACACAATATTAGAATAAAGACTGAGTTCCTGTTTCCAACTAAAACACCAAACCGGACTGTCGTCACTGTCATAGATGACGACTCAGTGTCCCCAGACTGAAGCCAGAATACACACTTATGAAATATATCTTTTTCTTACTTTCTGAACCTCTTTTCTTCTTACTGGGTCAGAGAAACCTTCCTTTAATAGGTGTTGGTACATTTACTGTCACTCTGTGCAGCGTGTCTTTAACCACTGAGGTTTATCTTTCTATTATACTTCCTAACAGAACTCCTAACGCTGTAATACATTTCAAACATCATCCATAAAATGAGCAACAGCCCAAATCCCTTCAGATCTCTAATCCAGTATGTAAATAATATGTATCTGTTGTTCCACTCCAGCGTGTTCATGTGGTGTGAAGTTATGTTTATGTATTAACTTCCAGTAGAGAAGGACTTGCTGATGCCTTTTGCCATCTAGTGGCGGGAAAAGAAATGTGCTAATGACAGAAATATAAACCTTTTAATTCAATAAAGAATGTATAAAAGAGTAAAAAGACATCAAAGATATGTTTTATTTCAGTTAAAATGTACAATAAAGCTGCTTTTCCTGAAGAAAATGTACATGTAAGCCAACCTGCTGCTAAACATCTGAAACAGTTACGATACTGAAGACGACTAATCGATTAATCAAGTAATTAATCGACAGATTGATGGATAATGAAAATGATCACAGCCCTAAAACACTTTAAATAATTATAATTAATGTATACACGGTTGAAATAGTATCATAAGTAATAAAGTCAGTCATTAATTCTTCTGCTTAAAGTGCTGATAGTATGAATGTAAACACTGATCGTTCAGTTTATGAAGAAATCTGTGAAACTTTTTATCTTGTTTCTTAATAATTCAGATGAACAGATGTGGAACATGATGCTCCATTAATTTACCAACAAGACGTCCTGTCAGCTGCCTCCAGTCACATTCATTAAATACCTTTATGTTATAGATGCTTCACCATCATTGACTCCTCATAACAGCAGAGCCAGTAGTCGTCCAGCCTGATCTGGATCACTGAGCTGCGGTTCTTACAGCGTCTCCCCTGACTGCTGAGAAAACCAAGTTATACTCTTTATACGTCAGGACCAGGATCAGAGCCCTGCTGGTCCAGGATCAGAGCGCCGCTGGTCCAGGATCAGAGCCCTGCTGGTCCAGGATCAGAGCCCTGCTGGTCCAGGATGTGTGTGTAACTGTTTAGTGTGTTTGAGGACTTCGGTTAATTTCAGTGTAAACTGACAATAAAGTCGAATCGTAATCTTGTAATTAAATAATCAGGATTCAGGATCTATGAAGAAATAAATGAACATGAGTCCAGTTGAGTTTCTCTTTTATTTATTTCAGCCTGCAGACAGACTGCAGCTTGTCCACACACACACACATACACATACACACACACACACACACACACACACACAGTGCTCTGCTGGCTGTGTTGTAGCCAGGGGTCAGGGGTCAGGGGTCAGGGGTCATTAGTAGGCCGTCTACCTGTGTTTGATTTAGTCCTTCATTAAAACGTTTCCAACATGAAGTCTCTGACCGATGGACCAGACGAGGTCACCTGGAGGTCAGAGGTCATGCAGGGTCAGCGCGGGGTCACCGCGAGTGACATCACAAAATTAAAAAACAAAAAGGTGCTTTCTTTCTGGGAGGAAGTCAGCTCAGTTCAGGAGTGGTTGTCACAGTAACAAGCGACAAGCATCCTGAAGGAGGGAGGTAACCCTGGCAACCAGATATCAGTGTTCTAGAGGATGGTGGTTACCATGGCAACATCACAGATGCACCATGTGACTCTGTAAGGAAGTGGTCACCATGGTAACACTCGCTGTTCTAGCAGCCCAGCCCGCTGATGGAGCCGATGCGGTCCATCTTCATCCCGAAGCATCCTCTTCCTCCTAACATCGACTTCCGGCTCCGCCTTCTCATCTTTGACTGCCGCTGCAGGAAGTCCAGGAAGAACTGTGGGACCGCCTCCCTCCTCCTGCCAGCCAATCCCACGGCAGCAGGCCAGACGGAGGGGGTGGGGCGTCCGCCCGAGCCCTCTGTGATGTCATCGGAAGTGGGCGGGGCCAAGAGGAGCGAGGAGAGACGAGAGCCGAACAGACCATGAAGGACCTGAAGACACAAAACTGTTATTGGTCAAAACATTTTCATGTTTTCATGCTTCTTTTGTTCATATAGGTACAGTACTACCTAGTACTGGTACTTACTTATAAGTATTAATATTACAGTACTACCAAGTACTGGGACTTAATTATAAGTATTAATATTACAGTACTACCAAGCACTGGGACTTAATTATAAGTATTAGTACTTCAGTACTAGTACTGTAGATACTAGTCTACTAACTGTAGATAGTCTAAACAATCCAGTCTACACATTACATCACTCCCACACAAGCAAACACACAAACAAACAAACCAACAACCAACCAACCAAACAACCAAACAACCAACCAACCAACCAACCAACAACCAACCAACCAACAACCAACAACCAACAACCAACCAACCAACCAACAACCAACAACCAACCAACCAACCAACCAACCAACCAACCAACCAACAACCAACAACCAACCAACCAACAACCAACAACCAACAACCAACCAACAACCAACCAACAACCAACCAACCAACAACCAACCAACAACCAACAACCAACCAACCAACCAACCAACAACCAACCAACCAACAACCAACAACCAACCAACCAACAACCAACCAACCAACAACCAACCAACAACCAACAACCACCAACCAACCAACAACCAACCAACCAACAACCAACCAACAACCAACAACCAACCAACCAACAACCAACCAACAACCAAACAACCAACCAACCAACCAACAACCAACAACCAACCAACCAACCAACAACCAACCAACCAACCAACCAACCAACCAACCAACCAACCAACAACCAACCAACCAACCAACAACCAACCAACCAACCAACCAACCAACCAACCAACAACCAACCAACCAACCAACCAACCAACCAACAACCAACCAACCAACAACCAACCAACAACCAACCAACCAACAACCAACCAACAACCAACAACCAACCAACCAACCAACCAACAACCAACAACCAACCAACCAACAACCAACCAACCAACAACCAACCAACCAACCAACCAACCAACCAACCAACCAACCAACAACCAACCAACCAACAACCAACCAACCAACCAACCAACAACCAACAACCAATCAACCAACAACCAACCAACCAACAACCAACCAACCAACCAACCAACAACCAACCAACCAACCAACAACCAACCAACAACCAACCAACAACCAACAACCAACCAACCAACAACCAACCAACCAACAACCAACCAACCAACAACCAACCAACAACCAACCAACCAACCAACCAACAACCAACAACCAACCAACCAACAACCAACCAACCAACAACCAACCAACAACCAACCAACCAACCAACCAACAACCACCCAACCAACCAACAACCAACAACCAACCAACAACCAACCAACCAACCAACCAACCAACCAACCAAACAACCAACAACCAACCAACAACCAACAACCAACCAACAACCAACCAACCAACCAACCAACCAACCAACAACCAACAACCAACCAACAACCAACCAACCAACCAACCAAACAACCAACCAAAGTAAACAATCGAACAAACACCAACACAAAGCTATATATGTATATATATATATATATATATATACAACATAAAGTCAGAGACAGTTTATTGATCAGTCGTGTTTTTCCAACATGATGAAATTCGTCTCTTATGCAAAGTAAATAATGGTGATGTGTTGTTATTGTTTGTTGTTTATTTCAGATTTCCTGTGAGATAAATAAAGAATATAAAACTTCATCTTACCATCTGTCAGAGTCTCTTATTGATTATTGATCATACATTATTATTAATATTACTAACGAGATCCAAACACAGAGAAAATGAGGCAGATGAAGGTGAAGATGGAGGAAGAGCATGAGAAGAAAGCTCAGGCTGATGAAGGTGATGATGAAGATGATGTCCACAAACCTGCGCGTCATCTCGTCGAGGCGAAGGTCTCGGCTCCACGGTGACGGCGAGGAAGAGGAGGAGCAGAGGAAGGAAAGAGGAGGAAGATGAAGCAGCCATCTTTAAAAAAAAAAAGCAAAAAAAAAGACGATCAGACTCAAAGAATAACAAAGCAGATAATCCTGCGCTCTGATTGGCCGGAGGCTGTTCATTCATTAATCAGCTCACAGGCAAATCAAAACAATCCCATAACAACATTTTATTTAAATTTTTAGTATAATAACAGCGTTTCCAGTCTCTGGAGAGCAGATCTGTGTACGGCAGACGCCACTGAGCATGCTCAGTGGGTTCCTCTGTCTGTTTATTATTGATCAGGCTGAATAATTGATCAGCTGCACAGTTTATTTTATCATATAAAACTAATCTCGTCTTTCAGGAACTCTGTTTATCTCCGTCAGATTAGATGATTTAAAACTAGATTAGCTGAGATTAGCTCGTACTTTCATTACACTGGATTATATTAGATTAGATTTATTATCATTATTATCATATTAATTAGATTAAAGTGCATCTAGATTAAATTAGATTATATTTGGTATTTAGTTTAATCATTAAAAATGAGATTAAATTTGATTGGTGCCATGAGATTATGAGATATTATAATCATTATTTTATATTATTAAATGATGTTAGATTATTTTAAAAAAGGGATTAGATTAAATCAGATATAATCTGAATTGTTGAGATTAGATTTGAATATCTTAAACACGTTTATATTTTATATTCTAATCAAATCAAATCTGATTTAATCTGATTGATTAGAAATGAAAACATTTTAGATTATTTACTAAATGGGATTATATTATATTTTTGAATTTTTAAATGTAATTTACTATATCAGATATATATCAGATCAAATCACTGAAAGCAGCTGATGAAGTATTGAACACCAAACTGATCAATGATTAATAATCATGTATAAATATTATTATAATAATAAAGTCAGAACTTACTGAGACAGAAAGACGTCAAATATTCCAACAAACAAACTAAAATCCAAACAAACTGCAGGAGCTTCTGCTGTCGTCTCGTTTCCTTCGATCAGTAATCTAATCGGCTTCCAATCAATAAGTTTTCCCTCCAATAAAAGTATTGATTATTGGTGTCAGTTGGTCTGGTGTCTGTCCTGTCGCAGTGTCAGGACGCGTCTGTGGACGCAGGACAGACGCAGACTTTTATACGACTCGGCGCTGTGATGTCACACATTCTTACTGCTGTTACCCCCGACGACGGTCTCACACACACACACACACACACACACACACACACACACACACACACTGACTGAAACACAGAGAAGAAAGAGACAAAAATATCAACCAATCAGAATCACATGTGAAAATGTTCATTCACAAAAAAAAAGGTCCTGAAAAGTCCTTGAGAAGGTACCTGAGGCCTGTGAAGACACTGAAATGGTCCTTGAAGATGCTCCAGGAGTCCTTGAGGACGATCCTGGAGGTCTGAGGGTGATATCATGGAGAAAGAAAGGCCCTTAAAGACTTTCCAGGAGTCCTTAGGTTGTTGAGTAAGTTCCAGGGGTCCTTGAGAAGGTACCAGAGGTCCATGTGGAGGCTAAAATGGTCATTCAAATGACTCCAGGATGCCTTGAGGGGGTTCCATGGTAGTTCCCGGTGGTAGCAGAGGTAGTTGAGGAGAGAAAAATGATACTTGAAGATGTTCCAGGGGTCCTTGGGGAGGTTTCATCGGGCCTTGAAGAGCTTAAAGGGGTCTTTAAGGGGTTTCCAGGTATGATTCTGGATCCCAGGAGGTTCCAGATCCTTAACAAGGCACCAGAAGTCATTGAAAAGGCACAAAAGGTCCTTGAGGAGTCTTTGGGAAGGCATGAGAGGTCTTTGAGGAGGTTTCAGGGTCCTTCAGAAGTCACCAAAGCGCCTTGAGAAGGCACCATGGCGTCCTGTTGCCATGGTTACCTGCAGGTGAATCCACCTGGAGCTGCGGTGTGAAACAGACTGTCAGGACCGTCGTGCTCCTCTCTGGTGTCAGACCCTCACGACCCCTGACCTCGGTCATCCCGCCCCCTTGTAAACCATCACCGTGGCGACCGGGTCGTCGTTAGCAACTATTTCCTGTGGAAGGGGGAGGGGCTACGGAGGTTCACATCGTGCCAAGGATAGGTGTGTGTGTGTGTGTGTGTTTTATGTGCGTGCTCGATAGCGTCAGAGGCGTCCCGCTGAATGGCGGGGGGGCGGAGTTTTGTCTGTCTGGGACAAAGATGGTGGGGGGTCATTAAACACACACACACACACACACACACACACACTGTGTTGTTGTGATCGGTGACCTCTTTCTCTCTAATAAGGTGATTGATGAGCTATTCTTATTGTGTGTGTGTGTGTGTGTGTGTGTGTGTGTGTGTGTGTGTGTGTTTTATGTGACGCACACAACATTCCTGCCCCCCCACAGCGACACACACACACTCTGCCAGCAGCTCGTCCCCACAAACCGCCTTCTAGCAGACGGTGGCGGCGGCTGCAGCTGAAGATCAATCACTGATATCAATCAACTCACCGATGGATCAATACATCAGTTTGTCCTCACAAGTACATTAAAGCTCATTCAGGTTTATTACAACTTATCACGTCCATCTTTTCTATCAGTAACAATGATGTAATCATCATATTCATATCTGAGGTGTGGGAACACGATGACATCATGGTGACATCATGTGACATCACGGTGACGTCATTAAAAAGATCTTACACACTTTACTTGTGCAACAAGTACTCAGCAACGGTGACCGAGTGCACACGGCTGCAGTGGAGCCTCTCGTCTGATTACTGGTTCCCATGACGACCAGCAGGTGTCTCCACCCGACACAACCAACCCTGTTTTCAGAGCTGCAGGCAGGTGTGTTTCTTCATCAGCAGGTTCACCTGGTTGTTGACACGCAGCGCAGCAGGTCACGGTCGGGTTGACGTCAACGAGCGTCCGCTCATGACGTCGGCGGCCGTGCCCCGGTGCACTCTGGGACGGACCGAGGCTGCTGAGAGTAAACACGGTGACGTCAAACCGTCTGGATGAACCTCGGACGCTGAGACAAAGTTAAACTGAGCAGAGATAAAACACACAGACACATCCGTTCACACACAGCTGGACGGTAACGCAGTACTTTTACTACAGTTTAGAGGTACTTGTACTGTACTTGAGTATTTCCATGTGATGCTACTTTCTACATTTCAGAGGGAAATATTGTACTTTCTACTCCACTACATTTATTTGACAGCTTTAGTTACTTTTCAGATGAAGATTTGACACAATGGATAATATAACAAGCTTTTAAAATACAACACATTGTTAAAGATGAAACCAGTGGTTTCCAACCTTTTTGGCTTTTGACGTCTTACAAAAAGCAGTGTGTAGTCGGGGTCACATTTCACATGTCTATGAGTTGTTAACAGCTCCACCAAATCTGTTTTTTATTACACATTTGTCGCCGTTATTGAGACTCTTTTGTCAACAGCTGACACGTTAGCCAGCGCTACGCTATCAGCTGCTAACAACCAGGTTTGGTTAAGTTTAATTAAAACTATTTAGTGAAGGCAGCGTTACTTCATGTCAGCTGAACGGTCTGTAAACGGGACGGCTGACACATGATCGGCTGATAACGTGACGTCCTGAGGGAAACATCTGACTCTTCACCTGCTGTTTGTACAGCGAGATAAAAGATACACCGACTCAGACAGAACGGATCACTGAAGCAACACGAACTGTTCAGTTACTTCATTCACCGCCATGTTTGTTTGATTTGATCTCTTTTCTGACTTCAGTTCACTGCTGCTCTACGTGAGTCCAGTGAGCTGATGATGACAACGTCTATGACTAATGTTTGAGGGTTTGAAATGGTAGAAACGGACAAAAGCTAGGAGCTACAAGAGGCTGAAAAGCTTCTCATAGACACTTTCATAAAAACTAATATAAATGTTATTTGGTGCGCAGTCGTCGTGACTCATATTCTCCTGGAGTTCATTTTAAACAAGCTGTTTTATTTTCAGAGCAGAAACACATCAGTGAAACTTCACACGGCTGCTGCTCATCGCCAGGCAACACACTGCCTTCACCACAAACTCCCAAACTCAGCCAATCAGCATTGACGTCACACCGCTGTGTGTGTGTGTGTGTGTGTGTGTGTGTGTGTGTGCGTGTGTGTGTGCAGGCGTGATTAATGGTGTGAAATGTCTGCTTCTGTTTTCATTCATAAACAACCTAAAAAATCACATTCAACGTCTTTATAAATCAACATTATATCAGCTGTTCACATGTTTGGTGTTTTTTTTTTTAGACGTTTCTCTGAAAAATCTAAAAAGTCATTTGTTGCATTCAGGTGCTGGTGGAAAGCTCGGATATCGCACTTACGAGTGTGTTCATGTCTGAAAGGGTCTGAAGTTGTACAGTTAAATTCTGCTTTTAATAATGCTGCTACTGCTAGTTATTATTCAGTTATTATTCAAGTGATTTGTGTTCTTGGGCGCGTTAGTATTATTTCTGAAACGGTGCTAAAACGCAGAGATTGTTTTAATTTTACGTATGAATGTGGACATAGTCAAAAAAAACTTGTATTACCATTTTTGGCTGTGCAGATGTTGTTTATCAAAATACATCAAACCTTCCTCCTCTTAATACAGCGCACAATAATCTCTGCAGATCTCTTGGATAAACTACCTTTAATCACACGTTTGGACCTGTTTGTGTCTCTTGTACTTCATTCAATTGTTAAATGAAGAATAAATATAAATATTAAATAATTAAAACATGAAGTCAGACGTGTTTTATTCTTTAATCTTTATTGAATCTGTTTTTTATAGAAAACATCATCAGTCGGAGTCACGTCCGCCACGTTGTCAGTTGTTACGGCGACAGGCGGAGGGGAGGGAAGGCTTTAGTGGACCTTGGGGTGGCGGAAGTCCTTGCCGGCGAACTTGGCCTTGGCGCCGAGCTCCTCCTCAATCCTGCGGGTCAAAGGCCAGAGGTTAGAGGTCAGAGGTCAGGCTGTAAACTAAACAACCATGCTTTCATTTTTTTTAAATGACAGGAAGTTCTCACCTCATCAGCTGATTGTACTTGGCCAAACGCTCTGACCTGCAGGGGGCGCCGGTCTTAATCTGAGAGAGAGAGAGAGAGAGAGAGAGAGAGAGATGTCAGTGAATCAGAGATAAAAGAAGACTGTGTTGTAGTTGTCAGTTGGTGTTTTCATTCATGTACTGTTTGTCTGTGGTGCGGTATGTGTATTCGTCGTCATGTCATACTGTCATGGTGTGGATGTTACGGTTCGACCCAAACAATTACTGTCAAAATAGTTTAATAGTCCATTTAGTCTGACGCGTGGAACAATAATTCTAGAGCGCTAGTTCCACCTGGAACATTTTGGCAGCGCACCACTTTGCTATAGCATGCTCATGTATGTATGCTAGTCGGCTTAGTCAAGGTAGCCTGGTTACCATGGTTACCCTGTGGTGTTGCTGCCATCCGAATGACAAACGAGAACTCATAACACTGACCGAATGCAACACTATTAAAATGTACTTCCGTTATCTCTGTAGTGAAACGATACCGCGTCTCCCTCCCCTCTCTGTGACGGTCGTCTCCCTCCCCTCTCCGTGACGGTCGTCTCCCTCCCCTCTCTGTGACGGTGGTCTCCCTCCCCTCTCCGTGACCGTCGTCTCCCTCCCCTCTCCGTGACGGTCATCTCCCTCCCCTCTCCGTGACGGTCGTCTCCCTCCCCTCTCCGTGACTGTCGTCTCCCTCCCCTCTCCGTGAAGATCGTCTCCCTCCCCTCTCCGTGACGGTCGTCTCCCTCCCCTCTCCGTGACTGTCGTCTCCCTCCCCTCTCCGTGAAGATCGTCTCCCTCCCCTCTCCATGATGGTCATCTCCCTCCCCTCTCCGTGACTGTCGTCTCCCTCCACTCTCCGTGAAGATCGTCTCCCTCCCCTCTCCGTGAAGATCGTCTCCCTCCCCTCTCCGTGACGGTCATCTCCCTCCCCTCTCCGTGACGGTCGTCTCCCTCCCCTCTCCGTGACTGTCGTCTCCCTCCCCTCTCCGTGAAGATCGTCTCCCTCCCCTCTCCGTGATGGTCATCTCCCTCCCCTCTCCGTGACGGTGGTCTCCCTCCCCTCTCCGTGACTGTCGTCTCCCTCCACTCTCCGTGAAGATCGTCTCCCTCCCCTCTCCGTGAAGATCGTCTCCCTCCCCTCTCCGTGACGGTCATCTCCCTCCCCTCTCCGTGACGGTCGTCTCCCTCCCCTCTCCGTGACTGTCGTCTCCCTCCCCTCTCCGTGAAGATCGTCTCCCTCCCCTCTCCGTGATGGTCATCTCCCTCCCCTCTCCGTGACGGTGGTCTCCCTCCCCTCTCCGTGATGGTCATCTCCCTCCCCTCTCCGTGACGGTCGTCTCCCTCCCCTCTCCGTGACCGTCGTCTCCCTCCCCTCTCCGTGACGGTGGTCTCCCTCCCCTCTCTGTGACAGTCGTCTAGTGGTTTGGTCCCTCTGACTGATATATTATTATATATGACATCATTAGATTATTAATAGTGAAGCATCAGTGTTAGAGCAGCATGTTACTGTTGTAGCTGCTGGAGGTGGAGCTAGTTTACACTACTTTATATACAGTTAGCTAGTTTACACTACTTTATATACAGTTAGACCATAAATCAGTATGAACAGCTGTCAGCAGGTTTCCTGACTCCTTCCGCTGCAGCAACTAAACTGTGTCAGTAATCGTTACGGCCAATGAGCAGCTGAAATCATACCGAACCGTGGACTTTGTGTACTGTTAGACCCTACTGCCTGCCTGTCTGTCTGTCTGTCTGCCTGTCTGTCTGTCTGTCTGTCTGTCTACCTGTCCAGTGCAGAGTCCGACCACCAGGTCAGAGATGAAGGTGTCTTCAGTCTCTCCGGAGCGATGGCTGACCATCACACCCCAGCCGCTGTTCTGGGCAAGCTTACACCTGAGAGACAGACAGGAAGAGAGAGAGAGACGGGAGAAAAGAAATGCAAGTTAGTTCTGAGCTTTGACTCGATCCCAGTTAACCATCATGTCTCAATCAATCAATTAATCAATCATCTTACGCCTGGATAGACTCGGTGACAGAGCCGATCTGGTTGACTTTGAGCAGCAGACAGTTGCAGGCCTTCTTCTCCACAGCTGTCTTGATCCTCTTGGGATTGGTCACAGTCAGGTCGTCTCCTACGATCTGATTGGTTGGCAAACAAAGATGTGTCACTTTAATGTGTTTTATAACTTATTATTCTCAGAAAACATTCCAGGAACTTTCTTTTTTCGACTGGAGGAACCTGGTTCAGTGTAAACGCAACAAGCCGTCAGTCTGTCTCACCTGGATGTCTGTGGAGGCGGTGAACTTGGCCCAGTGCTCCCAGTCGTCCTGGTCGAAGGGATCCTCAATGGACTGGACTGGAGACAGAGAGAGAGGGAGAGACAGATAACGTTTATTAATTGATTTATTGAAAACCCAATACACAACTTCCATTAGAAATCTGCTGTTTTCACACTGAGCAAAGAGGAATCTCCTGAATCTCCTTATTTTATCCCTGAAATTTAATTTTTTGCCATTCGTAACCTTTATTTGACAGTCAAAAGAGCTTTTTGCATCAAGTTAAACTTTTCGTGCAGGACTTTTACTTGTAATGGGATATTTTTACGTTGCTGTATTGGTACTTTTACTGCAGTAAAGGATCTGAGTACTTCTTCCACCTCTGCCATTGTGAGCAGGCCTTTAAAGTGTTCTCTAGAAGTTACCGGGGTAGTGCTTGATGAAGTCGCGGTACAGGTCTCCCAGCTTCTCGCCACTGATGTGTCTGGCTGGGTCGTCGGGGGACTTGAAGTCCAGGTCGTACTTTCCGCTGCGGTAGAACTCGGAGGCAGCCACATCCATGCCAATGATGATCTTGTCGGGGTAGCCGGCCTTCTCAATGGCAGACTTCAGCAGCTCCAGAGCTGCAGAGAGACAGACGGCAAGGCGGGAACAAGGGTGGAGGTGAGACAGATATACAGAGAGAGAGAGATGCAGACAGGCAAGCAGACAGATGTCTCACCCTCATTGTTCTCCAGGATGTTGGGGGCGAAGCCACCCTCATCTCCCACGTTGGTGGCGTCTTTGCCGTACTTTGCCTTGATCACACTCTTCAGGTTGTGGTAGACCTGCACACACACACACACACACACAGTGTTAATTCATGTTTATCTTCAGAGAAACATGATTCCAGCTCGATGTTAAATCTTTAGCACCTCAGCTCCGATCCTCATGGCATCGTGGAAGTTGGCGGCACCGACTGGCAGAATCATGAACTCCTGCATGGCCAGTTTGTTGCCAGCGTGGCTTCCACCGTTGATGACGTTGAAGGCCTGCAGACGAGAAGAAAATGTTTATAACAGACTGACTGGTCATCTTCAACTGTTACCAGACAACAGTACTTGACACATTTTTAGTGACAGTTATCTTGCTGTGTAAGAGTCAATTTTCCACTCACAGGAACAGGAAGAATGACTTCCTTGTGTCCGGCAAGGTCAGCGATGTGGCGGTACAGAGGAACGCCCTTCTCCGCTGCTCCGGCCTTGCAGACGGCCAGCGACACGCCCAGGATGGCATTGGCTCCGAACTTAGCTGCAGGAGGACAGATAGACGGGTCAGTGAGGCAGACAGACAGGTCAGACAGACACACAGATAGAGAGACAGACAGGTCCTTACATTTGTTCTCAGTGCCGTCCAACTCCAGCATGAATTTGTCGATCTTCTCCTGCTCGACAACGCTGAATTTCTGGAGAGAGAGACAGACAGAGACGTTATCTAAGTGCCCAAACAGGTTTGTGCTATTAGACATGTTTGATTGATATTTGAAACATATTGATTTTTTACTGATACCTTCTCAATCAGCTTGGGGGCGATGTCCTTGTTCACATGATCCACAGCCTTAAGAGTACCTGCAGAGAAGAACAAAAACAGGAATTTGTGCTGGTGTGCAGGAAATCTATTTTACACGTCTATCAATGTTATTATACTAATTTTCAAGAAATGTCTAAATAATTTGCTGGTATTTCACAGTAATATTTATAGAGAGAGTAGTGCAATTTAGTACAAATTGTAAGAGAAAAATGAAAAAAGTGTAAAGTTGGTTTATTGGTATGAACCCACTCATTATATTTGTAGTAGTAGTAAAAATTCTCAATAAATAAGATTCTTAACAATTCTGAACAACAACAACAATTCTAATGATACATTAGCATATAAGGTTAAAGTAGCTGCTGCTAATAATTAGGACATTTCTTTGAGAGGGTTACATAATTTACAGGAAATGTTCTAACTATAGAGTTTTTAAGAAACAACAACAGGAAATAAGAGTAAAAATAAAGGACCTGTAAAATAAAGTGTTACCGAAATCTTCACATCTGTGAGGATGTGAACCCTCAGCATGTTACTGCCTTGCTCGTACCTTTGCCCAGGAAGCGGGCCTTGTCTCCATCACGGAGCTCCAGAGCCTCATGGACTCCAGTTGAGGCACCGCTGGGAACTGCTGCCCTGAAATGACCTGAGAGACAGACAGGCAGAGAGAGAGAGAGAGACATGCGGAGATGTTGGAAGGTGGATGTTGATTTACAGATTTGTGCTAAGCTAGGCTAAACCTGTCTCTGCACTGAGTGCACAGAGATGAAACATGTCGAGGATTTCTGTCGATTTAGAAAACAAACTAAAAGCTTGTGTGTCCTCACCTTTGGCTGTCCACAGGTCAACCTCCACGGTGGGGTTTCCTCTGGAGTCCAGAATCTCACGAGCGTGAATCTTAGTGATCGACATCCTGACTGTGGGAGACAGACAGAAAATAAAAGACATGAGCTCTTTGACATGTTTGCTGTATATGCAGACGATGTGCTGATGTGATCCGCCGGACAGTTTACATATAAACGACTCCTGAGATCCTTCATGTGAAGCAAGATAACACAGCGAGGAATCATTCTTAACTGTCCACCAATGGGACGTCAGTACAGGACGGACGAGGCAGAGGGGGCGGAGTTACTTTAAACTGTTCAGAGACGTTCAGTGTTGTTGTGAAGATGAAACCAAAAGACGAGGTCATTATAAAGATCTACTGTTTTATTACAGAAGCAGGCCTTTCAACACTCCCGGGTTTCTCCCTTCCTGTTTTGTAATTTCCCCCGTGAATCTCCCGTATTTCCCTTTTTACACTTATACAGAATCCTGATTGGCTGAATCAAGTTGTTTCAATTCATCAAGATCCAAAGACTTGGATATTTATGCCAACAAAGCCCTGCTACACCCACAACTGTCCAGCAGGTGGCAGCATACAGCAAGCAGCATCCTTGCCCCTGTCTTCTTCTCTTTGGGAAGTCATGACAGTCATTCAGTTAACAAACAGCAAGAGACTATTTTACCATCCTGACAAAAAGTCTGTTAGGAAACAACCGTGCATTCTGTCAGGTGTGTAGGACGGACTTTAGTGTTGGTCACAATGGGAGAGGACGCGGTCCTCAGATTAGTAGAACAGGACAGAAACCTGTTCTGGGAACTGAAGTCATGTAGAACACTTGGTAAGTTTAACATTGGCATAGCAGGACTGGCATGTGTACGCTGTTTTATACAAATGGCTGATACTCTGCAGCTTCACCCAGCTTTATATCCGCACCTGTCTGCTCAGGATAAACTACAGTGGCAGGTTCAACGGACTCAACAAGGCAACTTCATAGAAGAAGAAACTGCTACAAGTCAAAGTCTCACTTGTGTTGATATGAAGCAGCAGTAGAGACACAGTGAGAAACAGATGATAAGCAGTGACCTTGAAAAATAAACAACACTCATTATGTCTAACTGCTAAACCCAGTGTGTGTGTGTGTGTGTGTGTGTGTGTGTGTGAGTGTGTGTGTGCATGTGTGCGTGTTTGTGTGTGTGTGTGTGTGTGTGTATATGTCAGACCTGCAGCACTGATCCTGTGCAACGCCATGATGCCTCCATGTCTGCAGGCGGCAGCTCCTTATCCCCGAACAAACCCGCCCCCCTACTCCCACTCAGCCAATCAGAGAGCTTCTCTCATAACAGGCAGCTAAACAGACCAACAGCAGAGACCAACAGCAGGGAGAGACCATTGCAGTGATAGAGGAGGGGGGGGGGGGGGTCAAACCTCTACTTGAGTCCTCTACAGAGTTATTAATGCAGTGTGTGTGTGTGTGTGTGTGTCATAGGACAGATTTTAGACTAAAGACCAGTTAATTGGGGACGGTTCGTCCAACTGGCAACAACAGTCGTGTCCTCAATAAGTAAAAAGCTGATGTTTGTGTCAGTGGTTGAGTGTAAGGGTTATATTAAGGTAAGTTTAGGGTTATATTAAGGTAAGTTTAGGGTTATATTAAGGTAAGTTTAGGGTTATATTAAGGTAAGTTTAGGGTTATATTAAGGTAAGTTTAGGGTTATATTAAGGTTAGAGTAAGTCTCCGGGAAATTAATGTAAGTCTATATAATGTCCCCAGAAGTGACCTAGGACAACGTGTGTGTGTGTGTGTGTGTGTGTAAAACCCTTTGACCTTTTCTGTGACCTTTCCACAGAAGTCATGACTCGCTGTGCGCTGTTATAGAATTACACGCACACGCGTGTTACCGTCGGTGACATTTACAGAGATATGTGTGACTGTGAGACGATATCAGCCTCTCTGATGACTGCAGCTCCGTCTCTTTACTGTCACTGAGCTACATCAGCCTCATGACAGACCACAGCAACGAGAAACTAGTCCGAGTATTAACACGCGCTCCTGAAATATGAACCGTCGCTGCAGGTTTTACACCAACACAGGAAACAGAAAATGCCAAAATTTCTGGAATCGCCTGCAGGGACGAAGTTGAAGTCCTTCAATTCATCATTAATAAACAGGTTGCAGATCCAGTTATTAGCAGATATAAGACATGCAGAGGTGCTGCTGCTGCTGTATAAACCTCTCGCTGTCAGTCAAACAGTGTATAAATAGTCACCTATGAAAAAACATCAATCATCTACGAGACACCGACGGCCTCAGGCAGCAGATTGTAACTGAACGTGTTCGCCGGAGACGTCATCAGTTATTTATTTCAATCAGCAACCTGGTTTCATTCATACAATAATATGTTACAGTGATGAAGGTGACAGGTGTTTACATGAACCCTTACATGCTGCTCATAATGAGTCCTGAATGAAGCTGCAGAGTGTCCTCTGCTTCCAGTAGCAGCACACTATCATTCATTTCAACGGTGATATTTGAAGCTTTGAATGAATACGGGTCAATTTGTACATTTATACGTACAAAAATGTGTCTCACCTGCACGAAAATAACAAATATTCATACATTTTATTTCCATTTCTGTATATAAAATGCCTTTTTTTTTACTGTTTTTACTGTTCTCAAATGTAAAAAATGTGTTAAATTTGCTCCTGAACAGTTTGTGAGTGTGAAGACAAAGTTTAGATTTAGGCAGTAACAGTGTGATACCAGAGGGTGGAAACACGGCGAGGGCTGTCTGGTGTGACTTCCTGCCTCCTCCTCGGTGGTTCTCGCCAGTTTGCCCACACAAACATGCTGGGACTGTACTGGGCGTGTGTGTGTGTGTGTGTGTGTGTGTGTGTGTGCAGTGATAGGTCAGATATGCCGACAGAACAACAGCTGGGTACTTAAAGTACACTTGAGACCATCGATGGCCTTTACAAAGACTTTACTGTACTCACACACAGACACGCTTCTTCTACTCCCAGTACTACTGCTAAAACTACTCACTACTGCTAAAACTACTCACTACTGCTAAAACTACTACTCACTACTGCTAAAACTACTGCTAACCCTTCTGGTACTCCTAAAATACTACTAAAACTACAATGACTACTGCAGATGCTCTGCTACATTAATGCTAATACTGCTACCAGGCTGCTACTTTCACTGTTATCAAGTACTTTGATTTATTCATGTAATGTATACAGTAAATGCTGCCTGTCTCTCTACCTGTCTGTCTCTCTCTCTCTACTTGTCTGTCTCTCTCTCTCTCTACCTGTCTGTCTGCCTGTCTCTCTCTCTCTCCACCTGTCTGTCTGCCTGTCTCTCTCTCTGTCTGGACTTTGTGCTTTAATGCTGTTTGTCGCATTTCAGCCGTTCTGCTCTGCAGCACTATGACCTCCCTGCAGCTGAAGGTCGCAGCTTTTGACGGTTTCTGTCTTTTGGTTTTAGACGAAGAATCAAACTAGACGATGAGATTTGGGCTGAAACACTTGTGTGCAGGTATCTGAGTCGCAGGCAGATCAAGCACACAAACTTTCTCTGCAAACTCCTCCAAACTGAACCAGACTGAGGTTGACACCAGACCAGGAAATCCAGAAACAAACAGTTTGAAACTTTTTCATTCATCAGACAGACTTTAGGTCCAGACAGCTTCTGTTTCAGCCTACCTGAGATGTGTTTTTAGGGAAGGAGGGGTGTCGTCTTTGGCCGCCTGTCCGTCCGTCTGACTGTCCGACTGACGTGGAAAGTGTCCGTCTGCCTGGCTGCAGGGTTTTTATAGACGCTCCCTGTAGGTGGGGGGGAGGTGGGGGGGGGGTGGGGGGGTGGGGGGGTGGGGGCTGGTGGACAGGCAGGGAGCGTCTGGCAGCGACGGGACTGCAGGAAAAAAGAAAAACCTGCTGCACAAAGAGCTGACACAGCAGTTCCTCCGACACTAATATCAGTTAGGAAGAGATGAACATCATTTGGTTCAGACAACAACCTAAAATTACATTAGAGGAACCTGCATTGATGTAAACTCTTAACTCATGGCATATTTACTATATAAATTTATATTTTTATTGTGTTAACAATAGCTGTAGCTGTATATATTGTAGCTGTATTTACAGTTCTCTATTAGCAGTAATAAAAGCAATATTAGCAGAAGTACTTAGCAGTATTAGCAATAGTTTCAGCAGTTCCAGCAGTTATTATAGCAGTGTTAGCAGAATTTAAGTAAAGTAGTTGTAGCAGCATCAGATAATTAGCAGAAGTAGCAGTATCAGTGATAGTTTCAGCAGTTTTAGCAGTTATTATAGCAAAGTTAGCAGTATTAGCACATTAGCAGTGGCAGGGCAGTTAAACTGCTCAGCTTTGATGTAGTTTCAGCAGTTTTAGCAGTTATGATAGCAGTGTTAGCAGTATTACCAATAGCAGTAGCAGTATTAGCAACAGGAGTTTTAATGGTTATTATATCATGTTAGCAGTATTAGCAATAGTTTCAGGGGTTTTAGCAGTTATTATAGCAGTGTTAGCAATAATAGTAGCAGTGTTAGCAATAGTTTTAGCAATTATAGCAGTTATAGCAGCAATATAAGCATATTAGCAGTGGCAGGGCGGTTAAACTGCTCAGCTTTGATGTAGTTTCAGCAGTTTTAGCAGTTATGATAGCAGTGTTAGCAGTATTTATAATAGCAGTAGCAGTATTAGCAGTAATTGTAGCAGTATTGGATAATTAACAGAGATAGTAGCAGTATTAGTAATAGTGGTAGCAGTATTGGCAGTAGCAGTGTTAGCAGGCGATCAGTGATGTATCTGTTCCCAAAATTAATATTTTATTTTATTAAGTTCTGATTTTAAGAATCTCTCTAAGTCTTGAGAATTCATTTGTAACCCGGCCATTATTTATTTATTTATTATAACTGAGTACTGTACTGTACTAAATTCACATTATATAGGAGTATTATAGCAAAATCATTGTCCTTAAAGATGATTCTGCTAATAAGAAATAAGACTGAATGCACTCACACACACATGCAGACATAGTGTTATATGTATATTTCACATTAATGTCAGAGGTCTGAATAATGCTGTTTCCCTCTGTGGTGTGCACTAGTGTGACGGTCCCTAACTCAGATAGAGAAGGTCAAAGTTCATCTAAAGGGGAAATGTGAGAACGGCTCAGCATTCACTGCAAAGGGCAGTAACCTCAAAACACACACACACACCACACACACACACACACACAGACACACACTTACACAAGACACCGTACCCTTTACACTCACCTTTAACTGTACTTCACTCACACACACACTGAGTGACTGTACACACTGTGGTCTGTTCAGCGTCCCTGTAGCCTTTACTGCAGGCTAAATATAACTGCACATGACCGCAGGAGGAATCTACTCTTATACACTAAATACTCTTTGATTTTATACTTTAACCGTGTGTTTCTATATCACTGCAGTGTTGCAGTCTTTCCAAATATTAACACTTGCATGCAAGTGTACAATTCACTGTAAACATTACTGGTGAGTACAGTAGTTGTAGTAGTGTTGAGGGAGAACTGCAGTAGTAGTACCACATGTTGTACTACCAGCAGCTGCAGAGGTAGTATTTGAAAAGTAATAGCAGTAGTGGTAGTAGAAGTAGAAGTAACAGTAGCATATTATTAGTATTAGTAACAAAAGAAATTATGGTAGTATTTGCAATTAGTAGTACGGTAGTCAGTACGGTCAGTATAAAGTATTGGTAGTAGTAGTATTATTAACAGTGGTAGTATATATAGTAATGGTAATATACAGTAATATTAGTAATATTAATGTACAGTAGTAGTAGTAATAGTGTAGTAGTAGTACTATATAATATAACAGTAGTAGTAGTAATTTTATAGCAGTAGTAGAAGTAATATTAGTAGTAGTGGTAATATACAGTAATATTAGTCATAGTAATATAAACAGTAGTAGTAGTAATAGTGTAGTAGTAGTAATATTAATATAAACAGTAGTGTAGTAATAGTATTATTGGTAGTAATTTTGTAGCAGTAGTAGAGGTCATATTATTAATAGTAATGGTAATATACAGTAATATTAATAATAGTGTAGTAAATAGTAACAGAGTAGTAGTGGCAATAATATAAGTAGTGGTAATAGTGTAGTGGCAGTAGTATTAGCAGTAACAGTAGTAGTAATAATAGTGTAGTGGCAGTAGTATTAGCAGTAACAGTAGTAGTAGTAATAGTGTAGTGGCAGTAGTATTAGCAGTAACAGTAGTAGTAGTAATAGTGTAGTGGCAGTAGTATTAGCAGTAACAGTAGTAGTGGTAATAGTGTAGTGGCAGTAGTATTAGCAGTAACAGTAATAGTAGTAATAGTGTAGTGGCAGTAGTATTAGCAGTAGCAGTAGAAGTAGTAATAGTGTAGTGGCAGTAGTATTAGCAGTAACAGTAGTAGTAGTAATAGTGTAGTGGCAGTAGTATTAGCAGTAACAGTAGTAGTGGTAATAGTGTAGTGGCAGTAGTATTAGCAGTAACAGTAGTAGTAGTAATAGTGTAGTGGCAGTAGTATTAGCAGTAACAGTAGTAGTGGTAATAGTGTAGTGGCAGTAGTATTAGCAGTAACAGTAGTAGTAGTAATAGTGTAGTGGCAGTAGTATTAGCAGTAACAGTAGTAGTAGTAATAGTGTAGTGGCAGTAGTATTAGCAGTAGCAGTAGTAGTAGTAATAGTGTAGTGGCAGTAGTATTTGCAGTAACAGTAGTAGTAGTAATAGTGTAGTGGCAGTAGTATTAGCAGTAGCAGTAGAAGTAGTAATAGTGTAGTGGCAGTAGTATTAGCAGTAACAGTAGTAGTAGTAATAGTGTAGTGGCAGTAGTATTAGCAGTAACAGTAGTAGTGGTAATAGTGTAGTGGCAGTAGTATTAGCAGTAACAGTAATAGTAATAATAGTGTAGTGGCAGTAGTATTAGCAGTAACAGTAGTAGTAGTAATAGTGTAGTGGCAGTAGTATTAGCAGTAACAGTAGTAGTAATAGTGTAGTGGCAGTAGTATTAGCAGTAACAGTAGTAGTAGTAATAGTGTAGTGGCAGTAGTATTAGCAGTAACAGTAGTAGTAGTAATAGTGTAGTGGCAGTAGTATTAGCAGTAACAGTAGAAGTAGTAATAGTGTAGTGGCAGTAGTATTAGCAGTAACAGTAGTAGTAGTAATAGTGTAGTGGCAGTAGTATTAGCAGTAACAGTAGTAGTAATAATAGTGTAGTGGCAGTAGTATTAGCAGTAACAGTAGTAGTAATAATAGTGTATTGGCAGTAGTATTAGCAGTAACAGTAGTAGTAGTAATAGTGTGGTGGCAGTAGTATTAGCAGTAACAGTAGTAGTAGTAATAGTGTAGTGGCAGTAGTATTAGCAGTAACAGTAGTAGTGGTAATAGTGTAGTGGCAGTAGTATTAGCAGTAACAGTAGTAGTGGTAATAGTGTAGTGGCAGTAGTATTAGCAGTAACAGTAGTAGTAGTAATAGTGTAGTGGCAGTAGTATTAGCAGTAACAGTAGTAGTAGTAATAGTGTAGTGGCAGTAGTATTAGCAGTAACAGTAGTAGTGGTAATAGTGTAGTGGCAGTAGTATTAGCAGTAACAGTAGTAGTGGTAATAGTGTAGTGGCAGTAGTATTAGCAGTAACAGTAGTAGTGGTAATAGTGTAGTGGCAGTAGTATTAGCAGTAACAGTAGTAGTAGTAATAGTGTAGTGGCAGTAGTATTAGCAGTAACAGTAGTAGTGGTAATAGTGTAGTGGCAGTAGTATTAGCAGTAACAGTAGTAGTAGTAATAGTGTAGTGGCAGTAGTATTAGCAGTAACAGTAGTAGTAGTAATAGTGTAGTGGCAGTAGTATTAGCAGTAGCAGTAGTAGTAGTAATAGTGTAGTGGCAGTAGTATTTGCAGTAACAGTAGTAGTAGTAATAGTGTAGTGGCAGTAGTATTAGCAGTAGCAGTAGAAGTAGTAATAGTGTAGTGGCAGTAGTATTAGCAGTAACAGTAGTAGTAGTAATAGTGTAGTGGCAGTAGTATTAGCAGTAACAGTAGTAGTGGTAATAGTGTAGTGGCAGTAGTATTAGCAGTAACAGTAATAGTAATAATAGTGTAGTGGCAGTAGTATTAGCAGTAACAGTAGTAGTAGTAATAGTGTAGTGGCAGTAGTATTAGCAGTAACAGTAGTAGTAATAGTGTAGTGGCAGTAGTATTAGCAGTAACAGTAGTAGTAGTAATAGTGTAGTGGCAGTAGTATTAGCAGTAACAGTAGTAGTAGTAATAGTGTAGTGGCAGTAGTATTAGCAGTAACAGTAGAAGTAGTAATAGTGTAGTGGCAGTAGTATTAGCAGTAACAGTAGTAGTAGTAATAGTGTAGTGGCAGTAGTATTAGCAGTAACAGTAGTAGTAATAATAGTGTAGTGGCAGTAGTATTAGCAGTAACAGTAGTAGTAATAATAGTGTATTGGCAGTAGTATTAGCAGTAACAGTAGTAGTAGTAATAGTGTGGTGGCAGTAGTATTAGCAGTAACAGTAGTAGTAGTAATAGTGTAGTGGCAGTAGTATTAGCAGTAACAGTAGTAGTGGTAATAGTGTAGTGGCAGTAGTATTAGCAGTAACAGTAGTAGTGGTAATAGTGTAGTGGCAGTAGTATTAGCAGTAACAGTAGTAGTAGTAATAGTGTAGTGGCAGTAGTATTAGCAGTAACAGTAGTAGTAGTAATAGTGTAGTGGCAGTAGTATTAGCAGTAACAGTAGTAGTGGTAATAGTGTAGTGGCAGTAGTATTAGCAGTAACAGTAGTAGTGGTAATAGTGTAGTGGCAGTAGTATTAGCAGTAACAGTAGTAGTGGTAATAGTGTAGTGGCAGTAGTATTAGCAGTAACAGTAATAGTAGTAATAGTGTAGTGGCAGTAGTATTAGCAGTAACAGTAGTAGTAGTAATAGTGTAGTGGCAGTAGTATTAGCAGTAACAGTAGTAGTGGTAATAGTGTAGTGGCAGTAGTATTAGCAGTAACAGTAGTAGTGGTAATAGTGTAGTGGCAGTAGTATTAGCAGTAACAGTAGTAGTGGTAATAGTGTAGTGGCAGTAGTATTAGCAGTAACAGTAGTAGTGGTAATAGTGTAGTGGCAGTAGTATTAGCAGTAACAGTAATAGTAGTAATAGTGTAGTGGCAGTAGTATTAGCAGTAACAGTAGTAGTAGTAATAGTGTAGTGGCAGTAGTATTAGCAGTAACAGTAGTAGTAGTAATAGTGTGGTGGCAGTAGTATTAGCAGTAACAGTAGTAGTAATAATAGTGTAGTGGCAGTAGTATTAGCAGTAACAGTAGTAGTAATAACAGTGTGGTGGCAGTAGTATTAGCAGTAACAGTAGTAGTAATAATAGTGTATTGGCAGTAGTATTAGCAGTAACAGTAGTAGTAGTAATAGTGTGGTGGCAGTAGTATTAGCAGTAACAGTAGTAGTAATAATAGTGTGGTGGCAGTAGTATTAGCAGTAACAGTAGTAGTAATAATAGTGTGGTGGCAGTAGTATTAGCAGTAACAGTAGTAGTAGTAATAGTGTAGTGGCAGTAGTATTAGCAGTAACAGTAGTAGTAGTAATAGTGTAGTGGCAGTAGTATTAGCAGTAACAGTAGTAGTAGTAATAGTGTAGTGGCAGTAGTATTAGCAGTAACAGTAGTAGTAGTAATAGTGTAGTGGCAGTAGTATTAGCAGTAGCAGTAGAAGTAGTAGTGCTAGAAGTAATATTGGTAGAGGTGTAGCAGTTGTAGTAATAGTATGAGTTGTACAAATTGTGGTGATAGTAGTAGGTGCAGTGGCAAAGTAATAGTAGAAGTAATGTCAGTAGTGGAAGCAGTAATAGTATTAGAAACAGTAGTACTAGCAGTAATTGAAGTAGAAATTAAATTAATAAAGATGTACTGAAGTAAGTGATGGGGACTTGATTTTTCAGTCTCCACATGTGACTGTGCAGGTGTATGTCCCCACAGCGTCAGTAATACATGTTATACACACACACACACACACAGAAACCCTCCGAGTGTTTTTAAGAATTAACATATTCGTCTTTTTATTTTCACGTGATTTTTTTTCTTTTACAGAGCTGAGGACGAAGGTCCTTCTCGACTGTAAAAAATGTAACACTGCTCCCTGCTTTCAAACAACAACAAAAACAACAACAACAACATCTGCAATGTATGCAGATAAAATGTGAACATGCTAACAGCATTCACTCGTATACACCACCGTGTGTGCGTGTGTTCAGTTTCAAAACTGTGTTCAAAACTGCACTACTCACTCATCACACGGAATTAACTTTAAACACTTTATTTAATCCCTGATGGCTACGGTATGCCCAGAGGGTCAAAATAATATAAAACTAAAGAAGCTCAAAACAGCGGCCATTTTCTTGAGGGAGGCAGGGGGTGGCAGCCATCTTGTTTGGTGGGTGCAGGAGGGGATGGTGGCCGTCTTGTTTGGTGGGTACAGGAGGGGATGGTGGCCGTCTTGTCTTACATGGATGCCTTCCGCAGGTAATCGACCACTGAAAACACCTTCCCAGAAACCTGCCCGCCATTGGCTTCTTTTGTGCCCTTAGCGATGACTAGCGCTGCAGAGACAGACAGAAACAAGACATCACAGTTATACTTACTAAAGTCATAGTTTTACTTATTAAGGTCAGTTTTACTTATTAAGGTCACGTTTCTACTAATTAAAGTCAAAGTTTTACTTATTAAAGCCACAATTTTACTAATTAAAGTCATAGTTTTACTTATTAAAGCCACAATTTTACTAATTAAAGTCATAGTTTTACTTATTAAGGTCAGTTTTACTTATTAAGGTCACGTTTTTACTAATTAAAGTCAAAGTTTTACTTATTAAAGCCACAATTTTACTAATTAAAGTCATAGTTTTACTTATTAAGGTCAGTTTTACTTATTAAGGTCACGTTTCTACTAATTAAAGTCAAATTTTTACTTATTAAAGCCACAATTTTACTAATTAAAGTCAAAGTTTTACTTATTAAAGCCACAATTTTACTAATTAAAGTCATAGTTTTACTTATTAAGGTCAGTTTTACTTATTAAGGTCACGTTTCTACTAATTAAAGTCAAAGTTTTACTTATTAAAGCCACAATTTTACTAATTAAAGTCAAAGTTTTACTTATTAAAGCCACAATTTTACTAATTAAAGTCAGTTTTACTTATTAAAATCGCAGTGAAATGGAAGTTAGAGCAGCTTCTTTCCTATTACTACTACTACCAATACTGTTGCTACTAACATTATCACCAATACAAAAGATAACAATTGTGTTAGAAAATATCTGGTTCTTTAGTAAAAGGTTGAAGCTACAAACTGTGGACATGAAGATGTTAACAACAACTTCTGAGATGCATTTCAGCAAGAAACAGCCAATCACTGAGCTTTCAAGATAAATCTGGTGATTTTCTATATTTTTCTTCTTGTCAACAAATTTCATGTTTGGATCCAAACCGACGACGAACTGATCTACCAACAAGTATCGTGTGTGTATCAAAGCTGATAAATCTAATTCCTCTGGGTGACTAAAGTGAAAGCACTTTGGGGACTCTTTGCCCAGAATTTCATCTTTCAGGCGGTCTGTTTCTGTCTTACCTTTGAGACTCTTGCCGACACATACATTGTAGGCGTTGCCTTCAGCGTCTGCTGAACTCTTTAAGTCCAAGCAGAACAAGCCGTCAGTGTCCAAGTTATCTCGGATCAACCTGCACTTCATGCCTGCAATGGTCGGGCCGCTCTGGCCGAAGTCCTTCCTGTTTCCGGCCAGCCTCTTAATTTCTTCCACCTAAGAGAGAGAGACAGACAGGTTATTATCATAATAATGGTTGTTATTATCATATCTGGCCACTAGAGGGCAACCTCAGGTCATACAATTAGATCATTTCTGGACTTTTTGGATAAAACTGTTGTATTCTTTATGTAAATGTTACAAACAGTGAAGACACAAAATCAGAGAAAGAAAACCTTCAAAAAAAGTTGATGGTAAACTGTATTATATACTTATTTTATTATAAAATATGTTCTTTGTCACCACACCACATTCATTTAAGGGTCATGCCACCAATTTTACACAAAATTAGTGGAAAAAAGTTAGTGAACTATTTCTATCCAGTTATCAAAAGTTAGTGGACAGTTGCACCTTTTACTAACCAACTTGTATACTGCACATAAGTGGACAATGTCATTTTTTAATATATATGTACAAAAGTGTGGACACTTTTACCAGCTGAGCCATATTAGGGACTAAACATTGAGATATTTCGGTCTCTGCTGCACAGATTTGGACTTTTCTTCTTCAATTAATGACTTTATAAAAGTGCAATAATAAATCTCTGGAGTTTTTCTTCACAGAGCTGACACCCAGTTTATAAAATACAAATTAATGAGGATCACTGATCATTATCCTGACAGACCATTTCACCTGATTTCCACTAAAATGAGAAGTTTCATCTCCATGACCTCAGCGTTGACGGGTCGGTCTATTTGCTGGAAACTCTCCACACTGACCTCTCTGATAACAGCTTGTCTCAGATCAACCTTTCCTACGAGTTAACATCTAGTTTTCATGAGATTAAAAACCATGTTTGTGCTTCACATGTTAGTCAAACACGGCGCCTGGCTGAAGGGCTCTGCAGCTTCCAGTGTTTCCAGGGATTCTATAGAACTGGTTTGTCTGGTTTGACTGTGTGTTGTTTAACTGTGTCTGCTGACATGAACACTCTATGTCAGAGCTCAAACCATCAGTCGATTCATTGATTAGTCGTTGACAGAAACATAATTAGCAACAACTCTGATGACTGATTAATTATTAAAGTCGTGTTGTGAAATGAATGTGAAGACATGTGACACAATCAAATTGAGCTCTGATGGACATTTCTCACTATTTTCTCACATTTATACCAAACAATCAATTAATCACTTAATCAAGAACACAACAGGCAGATCGATTGACAGTGAAAATCACAGTGTGTTCATGTTAATATGTTTTATTTATGGATATAGAATATTGTCATTGCATTAGATGTATTTAATAAATTATGAATTATTGTCCCGTTGTACCACTGATGTTGGATCACGCGACAAGCCATGATACCAAATATAGACGACAAAAACACACCACTAAACCAACAGCTGCTAAAAACTCTGAACTTAGTCTCACATTGAAATATATCATGTTTATATACCTGCCTAAAAATAACCACGGATACGCGTCAGTGCACATGTGACACAGAAAGACTGCAGCCAATCATGTTGCTGCAGCAACAAAACTACATTTAACTGGAAAGTTAATGACTGTAGACATGATTATTGTTACACATGATTATTGTAATTAACCATTATTCTCATGGATATTTTCTTGATTATTAATTTGTTGTTTAGTCAATAAAATATCAGAAAATCTTAAAAAAAAATGTTTCCAAACACCTTTAAAACTTAAAAATGTGCCTTTTACTGTAAAAAACAGCAAATTCATGAAGTTGAGAAGCTGGAATGGAAGAATGTTTTTTTGCATTTTTGCTGGAAACAATCAATAATCAAACTAGAACTGATTGTTCTTTATTGATTAAATGTTTCAGCTCCACATGATGCTGTAAAAGTGGAATTTCAGACAGGAAACGTGATGCTGCTTCTTTGTGTTTTTCTTGTATATTTATGTCTGTGTATTATTTAGGTAATCAATAATCCTAATGGTCTTTTTTGTTCTCTGTGCACATTGATTTTTTCTTGTTGTTTGTTTGTATTTGTTTGACTTTAACCTGCAAATAAATAAACTCAAATAATCTCTAACTTCCATCTTTAGCAGCTCCTCTTTGTCGGCATGAATATGATGAAAATATGTTGAGCTGCGACTAATGATTATTATTTTTTTATTATTGATTAATCATTTTGTCTACAAAGTGTCAGAAAAAAGTGGAAAGTTTCTTTAAATATCTTTTTTTTCCTGATCAATAGTCAAAAATTCAAATAAACTCAGTTTACTGTTCGACACAGAAAAGCTGCAACCAGGAAACATTTTGCATTTCTGCTTTAAAAAATGACTAAAACAAGTATTTGATTGTCAAAATTGATCGACTGCATGTTTCTGTCTCCTGGTGGGTCGTTTGTTGTCACTTGTTTACATCCACCAACAACTCTGATTCGTCTATATGATCGATCGATCGGCAGGTTTACACATTGAACTGAGTAAACTCTGCCTGGATGATGTTCACAGTGATGAAGCTACATGTATATCTGTCTCTGCAGTGGGAGGTCAGAGGTCAGAGGTCAGAGGTCGGGGTGGATGCGGGACTCTGACAGCAGAGACCCGGGTTCACATCCTGAGTCCTGTGTGTTCGGGTTTGGTTCAGGTTTTAGTGAAAGATGCTGCTGTGGCTGAAATGTTCAGAAACACATTGAGCTTCAATCACTGCAGACTTGTTCTGTATTAATCAGAGACCAGGATCTTTCTCAGACCTGAACCAGGTGCTGCCAGAGTCTGAACACAACCACAAACACTTTCACACTGCTGCAGTTTCTACCAGCTGAGATTTTAATGCAAAATCAGATATTTTACTGTAAAATGAGATATTTTACTGCAACAGCAGATATTTTACTGCAACAGCAGATATTTTACTGTAAAATGAGATATTTTACTGCAACAGCAGATATTTTACTGCAACAGCAGATATTTTACTGTAAAATGAGATATTTTACTGCAACAGCAGATATTTTACTGTAAAATGAGATATTTTACTGCAACAGCAGATATTTTACTGCAACAGCAGAGATTTTATTGCAACATCAGATATTTTACTGTAAATTGAGATATTTTACTGCAATATCAGATATTTTACTGCAACATCAGATATTTTACTGCAACATCAGATATTTTACTGTAAAATGAGATATTTTACTTTAACATCAGATATTTTACTGTAAAATGAGATATTTTACTGTAACATCAGATATTTTACTGCAACATCAGATATTTTACTGCAACGTCAGATATTTTACTGCAACAGCAGATATTTTACTGTAAAATTTTACTGCAATATCAGATGTTTTACTGCAACATCAGATATTTTACTGTAAAATGAGAGATTTTACTGCAACATCAGATATTTTACTGTAAAATGAGAGATTTTACTGCAACAGCAGATATTTTACTGCAACATCAGATATTTTACTGCAACATCAGATATTTTACTGCAACATCAGATATTTTACTGTAAAATGAGATATTTTACTTTAACATCAGATATTTTACTGTAAAATGAGATATTTTACTGTAACATCAGATATTTTACTGCAACATCAGATATTTTACTGTAAAATTTTACTGCAATATCAGATGTTTTACTGCAACATCAGATATTTTACTGTAAAATGAGATATTTTACTTTAACATCAGATATTTTACTGTAAAATGAGATATTTTACTGCAACGTCAGATATTTTACTGCAACAGCAGATATTTTACTGTAAAATTTTACTGCAATATCAGATGTTTTACTGCAACATCAGATATTTTACTGTAAAATGAGATATTTTACTGTAACAGCAGAGATTTTACTGTAAAATGAGATATTTTACTGTAACAGCAGATATTTTACTGTAAAATGAGATATTTTACTGCAACAGCAGAGATTTTACTGTAAAATGAGATATTTTACTGCAACAGCAGAGATTTTACTGCAACATCAGATATTTTACTGTAAATTGAGATATTTTACTGCAACAGCAGATATTTTACTGTAACAGCAGATATTTTACTGTAAAATTAGATATTTTACATTAACATCAGATATTTTACTGTAAAATTAGATATTTTACATTAACATCAGATATTTTACTGTAAAATTAGATATTTTACATTAACATCAGAGATTTTACTGCAACAGCAGATATTTTACTGTAACATCAGATATTTTACTGCAACATCAGATATTTTACTGTAAAATGAGATATTTTACTGCAACATCAGATGTTTTACTGTAAAATGAGATATTTTACTGCAACATCAGATGTTTTACTGTAACATCAGATATTTTACTGCAACATCAGATATTTTACTGTAAAATGAGATATTTTACTGCAACATCAGATGTTTTACTGTAAAATGAGATGTTTTACTGCAACATCAGATGTTTTACTGCAACATCAGATGTTTTACTGTAACATCAGATATTTTACTGCAACAGCAGATATTTTACTGCAACATCAGATATTTTACTGCAACAGCAGATATTTTACTGTAAAATGAGATATTTTACTGCAACATCAGATGTTTTACTGTAACATCAGATATTTTACTGCAACATCAGATATTTTACTGCAACAGCAGATGTTTTACTGCAACATCAGATATTTTACTGCAACAGCAGATATTTTACTGCAACAGCAGATATTTTACTGCAACGTCAGATATTTTAATGCAGCAGCAGAGATTTTGGTGGGAAAAACAATCAGGTATGTTCTCTCTAAACATTTCACTCATACGTTAAGTCTCATTTTAAACTTGTCAAATATGTTAACAGCATGTTCTCATCATGTTGAGAGGAAACGTGATTCAGCAGCGTCACGTTTCTAACAAAACGTTCCTGTTGTTGCAGTTCAGTCGAATATGAACGTAAATCCTCTGAGAAAGAGTTGAACTGAGCTGCAGGAGAAACCGGAGGAAAGAACGACGAAGACAAGAAGGTGTGGAGGACGTGTTGAGACATGTGTGTGCGTGTGTGTGTGTGTGTGTGTGTGTGTGTGTGTGTGTGTGTGTGTGTGTGTGTGTGTGTGGTCATTCAAAGTGTCAAAGGTGAAGAAACTACTGGTTGCAAACAAGCAAACAACCCTGCAGGTGATTGTCTCTGTTACACACCTCACACACACACACCTTGCGTAACAGCTATAAGCCTCACCTCACTATGTGTGTGTGTGTGTGTGTGTGTGTGTGTGTGTGTGTGTGTGTGTGTGTGTGTGTGTGAACTGAGAAGTGATCGTCTCTGCTTCCTGTATTTGCTGCTCTCTCGTCTTTTCGACATCGTGTCCTTATAAGGTAGTCAAACCGACACCCGGCCTGCCTGCTGCCCCCCCCCCCCCCCCCTCAAAAAACCACAGAAGGCCGGAAACGACGGGTTTCGTTCAGATCTGAGCTTGAAAAAACACTTTTGAAATGTAGAAAAATGAACAAAAAATTCATGAAAATGATCCCTGTCAGTTAAAAAACAATCAAACTGCAAACTTGTTTCAACTCAAATCCTCCAAAAAAATGAATAAAAATGCATCTTTTTCTTCTCTGTTTCATCTCTTTATCAAACATATCTGTCAAAGCAGGTCATTTTCTCTCACACTGGACATTTAAAATGTATTTTTTTCCTTCCCTATCAGTTAAAAAGCTTAAAAATTAATCAAAATCCAACTCCGCTCATATTAAAGAATTCTCAAGAAATCAACTCGTTAAGTAGAAAAATGAATAAAAATCATGATGTGACTTGCAAAACTACCGCTGCAAAAAGTGTCCATTTCCTGTCATACTGAAGACTTGATTGAACTCAAATTATATAAAAATGTATATGTAATGCATATTATATCAAAAAAATAATTATAATTGTGTCACAGTGCAAACTATTTGTCATTTTTTTAACTTAATGTGATCCAGTTGGTAGAAAAACCAACAAAAATCATAAAAAATACAAAAAGCAGAAATTACATAATTGTGTATCAGCAACAAAACGATTACACTGCAAAAAATATCACATTTTCTGTCAATCTGAGGTCTTGTTTGGAGTCAAACCCCCCCCCCCCCCGGAAACAATCAGCCAATGAGATGAGGCGGTTCATCTTGTTTCCCGTCATGTCAGGACTTTTCTAAAAATGAGGGTTGGCTTGTTGAAACAAGTCAGAAACTCACATTTTGCTTTCTCGTTTTAACACTTTGCCTCTTTTTTTTTTTTTTGCAGCGCAGCAGCTGTAGCTCCGCCCACCTCGCTGACGGAGCGGGAACCAGCGGGGCGACAAAACCGAACACGCCCAAAACTCAAGAAGAAGAAGAAGAAGAAGAAGAGGAAGAAAAAAACTGGCTGCAGAAAAACCCCACTTTATACTGTTAATTACTTAAAATTAGCAGAAAATCAGCCAATCGGGCAGCAGCTCTTTGGTGATGTCACCTGTTGCCGACTGGAGGAGTTTCAGGAACTAAAGTTGATTTCTTGATGTTTGATGATGGATTCTGTCCTGTTTTAAGACTTTTAAAGTAAAAAAAAGACACGAATCTCAAAAATAACCAAAAATGTAAAAAAGGAAAGACAGAAAAACAGACGAAGAAGCAGTTTTAAACACTCATGCACGCAGTAAATCCTTCACCGGACGTGAAAATAAAGCAGCAGAAGTTTCTGTGAAGGAGGAAGTGGACGACTTTTACAAGTTTTTAGAATCAGAGACGATCCAACAAACGCCAGACGGTTCACAGACGCTTGTTCTCTACTTTTCTCTCAACCTGAATCTGAATCTGAAGCATTTGGAGGAGTTTGTTCTTGCAGTAGTGTGTGTGTGTGTGTGTGTGTGTGTGTGTGTGTGTGTGTGTGTGTGTGTGTGTGTGTGTGTGAGTTTACCGTGATGTTAGCGAAGCCGGGTGTGCTGGCCCACACACTCTCCGGCGCCATCCCGCATATCGCCGCCTCTGCCACTGGGATTTTCCCAGAGGCGTCGACTGTCTTCATGTTATCAATGTATGATTGCCACGACATCCTGATCAATAACCAATACACACACACACACACACACACACACACACACACACGCACACACACACACACACACACACAGAGGAAGACCAGTCAGTTACACACAATCACTGACTGACAGCCTGCGTCTCAATCAGCAAAGTCAAGAACATGAACACAGAGTCTGATCGATCACCTGATCAATACCCAGAGACAGTATGTGTGTATGTGTGTGTGTGTGTGTGTGTGTGTGTGTGTGTGTGTGAGAGAGAGAGACCATGTCAGCTTACCTGTGCAGGTAGAGTCTCAGGTATGAGGAAGAGGGGGAAGAGAGAAGAAGTCAAATGCAGAAAGAAGGAAGACGAGCCGCTTTTTATACATCGGACCACTCCCAGCCTGCAGGCAGCTTCCCGTCTGTCTGCAGCTCACCGCCCACCTGTCTCACTGCCCGCCTCTCTCTCTCTCTGCCTGTCTCACTGCCTGCCTCTCTCTCTCTCTCTCTCACTGCCTGCCTCTCTCTCTCTCTCTCTGCCTGTCTCACTGCCCGCCTGCCTCTCTCTCTCTCTCTCTGCCTGTCTCACTGCCTGCCTCTCTCTCTGCCTGTCTCACTGCCTGCCTCTCTCTCTGCCTGTCTCACTGCCTGCCTCTCTCTCTGCCTGTCTCACTGCCTGCCTCTCTCTCTGCCTGTCTCACTGCCTGCCTCTCTCTCTCTCTCTCTCACTGCCTGCCTCTCTCTCTCTCTCTCTGCCTGTCTCACTGCCCGCCTGCCTCTCTCTCTCTCTCTCTGCCTGTCTCACTGCCTGCCTCTCTCTCTGCCTGTCTCACTGCCCGCCTCTCTCTCTCTCTCTGCCTGTCTCACTGCCCGCCTCTCTCTCTCTCTCTCTCTGCCTGTCTCTCTCTCTCTCTCTCTCTCTCTCTCTCTGCCTGTCTCTCTCTCTCTCTCTCTCTCTCTCTGCCTGTCTCTCTCTCTCACCTGGGAAGTAAAAAACAAGGAAGTGTGAGCAGTGAACTCTTGTGTTTGCACTGACGTGAAGCTGCAGAGATCTCTGCCGGCTTAATGACAGAAACAAGAAGTAAAGCCAAAGAAGAAACAAACAACATACATTCAAAATGTGATTTTAATTCATTTATTTCTGGGTTTGAGGTGAAACAAGCGTCCAGTCTGAGAGGAAACGACCTGCTTTAACAAACACGTGTGATAAAAGAGAAACATGACTGAAGAAATGATGCATTTTTATATGATTTATGTTTGTTTTTGGAGGGATTTGATGTTAAAACAAGCCGTCAGGATGACAGAAAGGTTAAATGACAGGCAACAAAAACACATTTTTATTTATTTTAGTTAGTTTGTTTTGTGTTGCAGCTTGCGGCGACGACGCAGCGACGTCAGTGAACAGACGTCACCTTCGGGTGACGACGGCGGTTATATGTGGACGCCTGTTCACACTGTATTTGTGACGTATATGTTCTGAGTCGCGGCTAACTGGGTCGCACTGGTCCCATCACAGTAGTGGTTCATCTCTGACAGGAATGTTTAAGTGTCCAGTAACATTTATCTGTCAGTAAATCAGTGGAACAATGTTTCCTCTCAACTACTCAGCTGCATCTTTTAAGAGCTTTTTGGGGCCTTTTGTGAGTTATTTCAGGTAAAAAGAGTCAGAACAGCAACATAATTCAACATTTTCACATCTAAACATCATAATTCATCTACGCTGTTTACTGACAGAGAGACTTTCCACCACTGACGTGCATCGTCGCTGCGAGCTGCAACACGAAACAAACATAAATCATATAAAAATGCATCATTTCTTCAGTCATGTTTCTCTTTTATCGCACGTGTTTGTTAAAGCAGGTCGTTTCCTCTCAGACTGGACGCTTGTTTCACCTCAAACCGACATTTAAATATGTTGTTTGTTTCCTGACTGACATCCCAGCAAATTATATTCTGTTATACTAAAGAATGAATAGAAACGATATAAAAATAGTTTCAACTACTTTATATACAGTTAGCTAGTTTAGTCCAGTGGTTCCCAACCTAGGGGTCGGGCCCCTCCAAAGGGTCAGCAGATAAATCTGAGGGGTGGTGAGATGATTAATGGGAGAGGAAAGAAGAAAAAACAAAGTTCTGATACACAAATCTGTTTTCAGTTTTTGGACTTTTTCTCTAATCTTTGATTTTTGCTGAAATATTGGATCATTTGAACATTTATTGAAATGAAAGCATGTGAGAAGTTTAGAGGGAAAAATCACTATTTGGTGGAGCTGTTAACAACTCATAGACATGTGAAATGTGACCCCGACTACACACTGCTTTTTGTAAGACGTCAAAAGACAAAAAGGTTGGAAACCACTGGTTTCATCTTTAACAATGTGTTGTATTTTAAAAGCTTGTTATATTATCCATCGTGTCTGCACTGAGCTGCACTTATTACTATTATTACAACAGTGCAGGTGATAGAAACAGGTGAACATCAGACTGAAGTGATGATGGACTGAACTTTGAGTCAGACGGAGACTGAAGACAGAAAAGTGTTCAAACTGTCTGAGGGTTGAAATTCAACAGGAAGCTGCTGTGAAAACGGTTCGTTTCCACACACACACACACACACACAAACCACTTCCTCCTGAACTGTTTCAGTTCATGTCGACACCATGAACTGCTGCTGCTGCTGCTGCTGCTGCTGCTATGGAGGGATTATTAGACATCAGACAGACTAAACCTCCAGCAGCAGACGTGAAGACAAGTTGACAAAGTGGCCAAACAATGTAATTACAGCCTCCAGGTTCACACACAGTCACTGGAAAAGGAGCGGCAGTAAAACAGTGAATAAATGTTTCTCAGTGAAATGACTCGTTTAATCCGTTTGGTCCGATATCATTTGGAAAGTCTAGAGGAGCCACATGATTAAATGATTTTGTCTTGAACTGGAAGTCAGTGGGCTCAGCTAGCAGGAGTCTGGTGAACATACAGAGCGCATGCAGTAAGCGTGCATCATGCTCATAGGACTGAACCTCCATCACTGTTTCTACTCTCTAAACCTGCAGTGTGGAACCACCAAACGACTTCACATGAAGCTGATTAATTCTGTGTTTCACAGTATACAGAGTTTATAATCAGCTGTCGGGTTTGACGTCCCGCGCTGGCCGGATGAGAGCGTACTGAGCACTGAGTTTTGCGTCTCTTTACGTCTCTTTGTGTTCGTTGTGCATCTCTTTATGTCTCTTTGTGGTCATTGTGCGTATCTTTACGTCACTTTGTGTTCGTTTTGCGTATCTTTACGTCACTTTGTGGTCATTGTGCGTATCTTGACGTCACTTTGTGGTCATTGTGCGTATCTTTATGTCTCCTTGTGGTCGTTTTGCGTATCTTTATGTCTCTTTGTGTTCGTTTTGCGTATCTTGACGTCACTTTGTGGTCGTTTTGCGTATCTTGACGTCACTTTGTGGTCGTTGCGCGTATCTTTACGTCACTTTGTGGTCGTTTTGTGTATCTTGACATCACTTTGTGGTCGTTTTGTGTATCTTTACATCACTTTGTGTTCGTTTTGCGTATCTTGACGTCACTTTGTGTTCGTTTTGCGTATCTTTACATCTCTTTGTGTTTGTTTTGCGTATCTTTACGTCTCTTTGTGGTCGTTTTGTGTATCTTCACGTCACTTTGTGGTCGTTTTGTATATCTTGACGTCACTTTGTGGTTGTTTTGTGTATCTTGACGTCACTTTGTGGTCGTTTTGCGTATCTTTACATCACTTTGTGGTCGTTTTGCGTATCTTGACGTCACTTTGTGGTCGTTGTGCGTATCTTTACGTCACTTTGTGTTCGTTTTGCGTATCTTGACGTCACTTTGTGGTCGTTTTGCGTATCTTGACGTCATTTTGTGGTCATTTTGTGTATCTTGACGTCACTTTGTGTTTGTTTTGCGTATCTTTACGTCTCTTTGTGGTCGTTTTGCGTATCTTGACGTCTCTTTGTGTTCGTTTTGCGTATCTTGACGTCTCTCTGTGGTCGTTTTGCGTATCTTGACGTCACTTTGTGGTCGTTTTGTGTCTCTTTACGTCACTTTGTGGTCGTTTTGCGTATCTTGACGTCACTTTATGGTCGTTTTGTGTCTCTTTACATCTCTTTGTGGTCGTTTTGTGTCTCTTTACGTCACTTTGTGGTCGTTTTGTGTCTCTTTACGTCTCTTTGTGGTCGTTTTGCGTATCTTGACATCACTTTGTGGTCATTTTGTGTCTCTTTACGTCACTTTGTGGTCATTTTGCGTATCTTGACGTCACTTTGTGGTCGTTTTGTGTCTCTTTACGTCTCTTTGTGGTCATTTTGTGTCTCTTTACGTCTCCTTGTGGTCGTTTTGTGTCTCTTGACGTCACTTTGTGGTCGTTTTGCGTATCTTGACGTCACTTTGTGGTCGTTTTGTGTCTCTTTACGTGTCTTTGTGGTCGTTTTGTGTCTCTTTACGTCTCTTTGTGGTCGTTTTGCGTATCTTGACGTCACTTTGTGGTCGTTTTGTGTCTCTTTACGTCACTTTGTGGTCGTGTTGTGTCTCTTTATGTCTCTTTGTGGTCGTTTTGTGTCTCTTTACGTCACTTTATGGTAGATTTGTGTCTCTTTACATCACTTTGTGGTCGTTTTGCGTATCTTGACGTCACTTTGTGGTCATTTTGCGTATCTTGACGTCACTATGTGGTCATTTTGTGTCTCTTTACATCACTTTGTGTTCGTTTTGCGTATCTTACGTCTCTTTGTGTTTGTTTTGCGTATCTTGACATCACTTTGTGGTCGTTGTGCGTATCTTTACGTCTCTTTGTGTTTGTTTTGCGTATCTTGACATCACTTTGTGGTCGTTTTGCGTATCTTGACGTCACTTGGTGGTCGTTGTGCGTATCTTGACATCACTTTGTGTTTGTTTTGCGTATCTTGACATCACTTTGTGGTCGTTTTGCGTATCTTGACGTCACTTTGTGGTCGTTGTGCGTATCTTTACGTCTCTTTGTGTTTGTTTTGCGTATCTTGACATCACTTTGTGTTTGTTTTGCGTATCTTGACGTCACTTTGTGTTTGTTTTGCGTATCTTGACATCACTTTGTGGTCGTTTTGCGTATCTTGACGTCACTTTATGGTCGTTTTGTGTCTCTTTACGTCACTTTGTGGTCGTTTTGTATCTCTTTATGTCACTTTGTGGTCGTTTTGCGTATCTTGACGTCACTTTGTGGTCGTTTTGCGTATCTTGACGTCACTTTGTGGTCGTTTTGCGTATCTTGACGTCACTTTGTGGTCGTTGTGCGTATCTTTACGTCTCTTTGTGTTTGTTTTGCGTATCTTGACATCACTTTGTGTTTGTTTTGCGTATCTTGACGTCACTTTGTGTTTGTTTTGCGTATCTTGACATCACTTTGTGGTCGTTTTGCGTATCTTGACGTCACTTTATGGTCGTTTTGTGTCTCTTTACGTCACTTTGTGGTCGTTTTGTATCTCTTTATGTCACTTTGTGGTCGTTTTGCGTATCTTGACGTCACTTTGTGGTCGTTTTGCGTATCTTGACGTCACTTTGTGGTCGTTTTGTGTCTCTTTATGTCACTTTGTGGTCATTTTGTGTCTCTTTACGTCACTTTGTGGTCGTTTTGTGTCTCTTTACGTCACTTTGTGGTCGTTTTGTGTCTCTTTATGTCACTTTGTGGTCGTTTTGTGTCTCTACTTCTCTTTGTGGTCGTTTTGCGTATCTTGACGTCACTTTGTGGTCGTTTTGCGTATCTTGACGTCACTTTGTGGTCGTTTTGTGTCTCTTTATGTCACTTTGTGGTCGTTTTGTGTCTCTTTATGTCTCTTTGTGGTCGTTTTGCGTATCTTGACGTCTCTTTGTGGTCGTTTTGTGTCTCTTGACGTCTCTTTGTGGTCGTTTTGTGTCTCTTTACGTCACTTTGTGGTCGTTTTGTGTCTCTTTATGTCACTTTGTGGTCATTTTGTGTCTCTACTTCTCTTTGTGGTCGTTTTGCGTATCTTGACATCACTTTGTGGTCGTTTTGCGTATCTTGACGTCACTTTGTGGTCGTTTTGTGTCTCTTTACGTCTCTTTGTGGTCAGTTTGTGTCTCTTTATGTCACTTTGTGGTCGTTTTGTGTCTCTTTACATCACTTTGTGGTCGTTTTGCATATCTTGACGTCATTTTGTGGTCGTTTTGTGTATCTTGACGTCACTTTGTGGTCGTTGTGCGTATCTTTACATCACTTTGTGGTCGTTTTGTGTATCTTGACATCACTTTGTGGTCGTTTTGTGTCTCTTTATGTCTCTTTGTGGTCGTTTTGTGTCTCTTTATGTCTCTTTGTGGTCGTTTTGCGTATCTTGACGTCTCTTTGTGGTCGTTTTGTGTCTCTTGACGTCTCTTTGTGGTCGTTTTGTGTCTCTTTACGTCACTTTGTGGTCGTTTTGTGTCTCTTTATGTCACTTTGTGGTCATTTTGTGTCTCTACTTCTCTTTGTGGTCGTTTTGCGTATCTTGACATCACTTTGTGGTCGTTTTGCGTATCTTGACGTCACTTTGTGGTCGTTTTGTGTCTCTTTACGTCTCTTTGTGGTCAGTTTGTGTCTCTTTATGTCACTTTGTGGTCGTTTTGTGTCTCTTTACATCACTTTGTGGTCGTTTTGCATATCTTGACGTCATTTTGTGGTCGTTTTGTGTATCTTGACGTCACTTTGTGGTCGTTGTGCGTATCTTTACATCACTTTGTGGTCGTTTTGTGTATCTTGACGTCACTTTGTGGTCGTTTTGCGTATCTTGACGTCACTTTGTGGTCGATGTGCGTATCTTTACATCTCTTTGTGGTCGTTTTGTGTATCTTTACAGCACTTTATGGTCGTTTTGCGTATATTGACGTCACTTTGTGGTCGTTTTGTGCATCTTTACATCACTTTGTAGTCGTTTTGCATATCTTGACGTCACTTTGTGGTCGTTGTGCGTATCTTGACGTCACTTTGTGGTCGTTTTGTGTATCTTTATGTCTCTTTGTGGTCGTTTTGTGTCTCTTTACATCACTTTGTGGTCGTTTTGCATATCTTGACGTCATTTTGTGGTCGTTTTGTGTATCTTGACGTCACTTTGTGGTCGTTGTGCGTATCTTTACATCACTTTGTGGTCGTTTTGTGTATCTTGACATCACTTTGTGGTCGTTTTGTGTCTCTTGACGTCTCTTTGTGGTCGTTTTGCGTATCTTGACATCACTTTGTGGTCGTTTTGCGTATCTTGACGTCACTTTGTGGTCGTTTTGTGTCTCTTTACGTCTCTTTGTGGTCAGTTTGTGTCTCTTTATGTCACTTTGTGGTCGTTTTGTGTCTCTTTACATCACTTTGTGGTCGTTTTGCATATCTTGACGTCATTTTGTGGTCGTTTTGTGTATCTTGACGTCACTTTGTGGTCGTTGTGCGTATCTTTACATCACTTTGTGGTCGTTTTGTGTATCTTGACGTCACTTTGTGGTCGTTTTGCGTATCTTGACGTCACTTTGTGGTCGATGTGCGTATCTTTACATCTCTTTGTGGTCGTTTTGTGTATCTTTACAGCACTTTATGGTCGTTTTGCGTATATTGACGTCACTTTGTGGTCGTTTTGTGTATCTTTACATCACTTTGTAGTCGTTTTGCATATCTTGACGTCACTTTGTGGTCGTTGTGCGTATCTTGACGTCACTTTGTGGTCGTTGTGCGTATCTTTACATCACTTTGTGGTCGTTTTGTGTATCTTGACGTCACTTTGTGGTCGTTGTGCGTATCTTTACATCATTTTGTGGTCGTTTTGTGTATCTTGACGTCACTTTGTGGTCGTTGTGCGTATCTTTACATCACTTTGTGGTCGTTGTGCGTATCTTTACATCACTTTGTGGTCGTTGTGCGTATCTTTACATCACTTTGTGGTCGTTTTGTGTATCTTGACGTCACTTTGTGGTCGTTGTGCGTATCTTTACATCATTTTGTGGTCGTTTTGTGTATCTTGACGTCACTTTGTGGTCGTTGTGCGTATCTTTACATCACTTTGTGGTCGTTTTGTGTATCTTGACGTCACTTTGTGGTCGTTTTGCGTATCTTGACGTCACTTTGTGGTCGATGTGCGTATCTTTACATCTCTTTGTGGTCGTTTTGTGTATCTTTACAGCACTTTATGGTCGTTTTGCGTATATTGACGTCACTTTGTGGTCGTTTTGTGTATCTTTACATCACTTTGTAGTCGTTTTGCATATCTTGACGTCACTTTGTGGTCGTTGTGCGTATCTTGACGTCACTTTGTGGTCGTTTTGTGTATCTTTATGTCTCTTTGTGGTCGCTTTGCGTATCTTTACGTCACTTTGTGGTCGTTGTGCGTATCTTGACGTCACTTTGTGGTCGTTTTGTGTCTCTTTACGTCTCTTTGTGGTTGTTGTGCGTATCTTGACATCACTTTGTGGTTGTTCTGTGTATCTTTATGTCCTTTTTTTCTCGTTTTGCGTCTCTTTACGTGTATTTGTGTTTGTTTTGTGTATCTTTACGTGTCTTTGTGTTCGTTTTGTGTATCTTTACGTGTATTTGTGTTCGTTTTGTGTATCTTTACGTGTCTTTGTGTTCGTTTTGTGTATCTTTACGTGTATTTGTGTTTGTTTTGTGTATCTTGACGTCACTTTGTGGTCATTTTGTGTATCTTTACGTCACTTTATGGTCGTTGTGCGTATCTTGACGTCTCTTTGTGTTCGTTTTGTGTATCTTCACGTGTCTTTGTGTTCGTTTTGTGTATCTTTATGTCTTTTTTGCTCGTTTTGTGTATCTTTACATTTCTTTGTGGTCGTTTTGTGTATCTTTACATTTCTTTGTGGTCGTTTTGTGTATCTTGACGTGTCTTTGTGGTCGTTTTGTGTATCTTTATGTCTCTTTGTGGTCGCTTTGTGTATCTTTACATCACTTTGTCGTCGTTTTGCATATATTGACGTCACTTTGTGGTCGTTGTGCGTATCTTGACGTCACTTTGTGGTCGTTTTGTGTATCTTTATGTCTCTTTGTGGTCGCTTTGCGTATCTTTACGTCACTTTGTGGTCGTTGTGCGTATCTTGACGTCACTTTGTGGTCGTTTTGTGTCTCTTTACGTCTCTTTGTGGTTGTTGTGCGTATCTTGACATCACTTTGTGGTTGTTCTGTGTATCTTTATGTCCTTTTTTTCTCGTTTTGCGTCTCTTTACGTGTATTTGTGTTTGTTTTGTGTATCTTTACGTGTCTTTGTGTTCGTTTTGTGTATCTTTACGTGTATTTGTGTTCGTTTTGTGTATCTTTACGTGTCTTTGTGTTCGTTTTGTGTATCTTTACGTGTATTTGTGTTTG
>NC_089538.1:26356820-26396820 GCF_963924715.1 Thunnus thynnus
ATACTCAGTAAAACAGTTTTCCGTCTGTACTGTGATAGTCAGCTGACATGTTATCATGTGACCTCAGGTGTTATGATGTCATGTGATCAATTAATAATCAATTATCCATATGACAGTGACCAGATCAACATGTTATTAAATGTTCATGATTCATTTGATTAACTAACATCAGTTATTCAGATTCATAGTTTTTATTTAACTATTTTTAATCAGCAACTTAATTTTATTGAGAATCTGTAAAACTACAGCAGCTAAAGTAGCGTAGCTGCTAGCTTTAGCTGCTGTGGTTTAGCTGCTAGCTTTAGCTGCTAGCTTTAGCTGCTGTGGTTTTAGCTGCTAGCTTTAGCTGCTGTAGTTTTAGCTGCTAGCTTTAGCTGCTGTAGTTTTGCTGCTAGCTTTAACTGCTGTGGTTTTAGCTGCTAGCTTTAGCTGCTGTAGTTTTGCTGCTAGCTTTAGCTGCTGTAGTTTTGCTGCTAGCTTTAGCTGCTGTAGTTTAGCTGCTAGCTTTAGCTGCTGTAGTTTAGCTGCTGTAGTTTTGCTGCTAGCTTTAGCTGCTGTAGTTTTAGCTGCTAGCTTTAGCTGCTGTGATTTTAGCTGCTAGCTTTAGCTGCTGTAGTTTTAGCTGCTAGCTTTAGCTGCTGTAGTTTTAGCTGCTAGCTTTAGCTGCTGTGGTTTTAGCTGCTGTGGTTTAGCTGCTAGCTTTAGCTGCTGTAGTTTTAGCTGCTGTAGTTTTGCTGCTAGCTTTAGCTGCTGTAGTTTTAGCTGCTAGCTTTAGCTGCTGTGATTTTAGCTGCTAGCTTTAGCTGCTGTAGTTTTGCTGCTAGCTTTAGCTGCTGTGATTTTAGCTGCTAGCTTTAGCTGCTGTAGTTTTGCTGCTAGCTTTAGCTGCTGTAGTTTTGCTGCTAGCTTTAGCTGCTGTAGTTTTACTGCTAGCTTTAGCTAACGGGGTGAAGCTGTTGCTGTTTGAGTGAAATATGTTTAATGTCTAAATGTTTTGGAGGGTATAGATGTATCTGTCCTCTGCTGTCTACCAGAGTCTCTCTCACCGTCCGTCAGCCGTCATCCTGATCAGAGCGACCTCAGCTGGCGTCCCGACAAACGCTCCGGTGGCGCCGGCCGTCATCCCGATCAGAGCCTGCAGGAGGAGCAGCAGCGGCGTTACTGCCACGGTATTAACACACCGTCAGTGTTAAGTTTCACTGTGATCAGTTTAGTGCTTACTACTGTCCACACACTGGAGCATTCAAGGGCTGTAGGACATTACGGCATTTTTAAGCTAACTAACTTTTATCTCCTATTTTTTTTAAATGTGAGTTGAGCTGCGTGTGTGAGACATGTTAAACGCTCAGCGAGGACACGCCGCTAAGTGTTTCCTGCGGCGTCGCGCTCCAACCTTGAGGAAGAAGTTCGGCGGCCGTCCATCATCTCCGGTCATCTTCTCGAACAGGATGGTGTAGATTCCCAGCCGAGTTGTCGTGTAGGTGGCCTGACGCAACAGACCTGCGGACAGACTGAGACACAAACACGGCGACAGAGTCAACCCGCCGTCCGACCCGTCACCATGGTAACAGTAACAGAGCGGACATGACAACAAGGAGACGGGTACCCGGTGTAGATGCCTCCCACTCCCTCGTTCTTCAAGATGGACACCAGAGCGTGGAAGCTGGTTTTATACTCTCGAGCCTTCGTACCCTGACCGCTCAGCTGCATCCGGTTCTTCACCAGGTCCAACGGCTGCACGAAGACCGTCGCACCCATCCTGAGAGACAGACAGGTAGAGAGAGAGACAGAGAGAGACAGACAGGTGGAGAGAGAGACAAGAAGTTGGTTACATCACTGAGGTTTCAGACACTACAAACAGGAAGTGAACCCCTTCTGTCAGCTGGTCCTGAGACTTAATGATCAATAAGACCCAATACTGTTCAACCTCAGACCAGCACTGATCAATAAACTAACACAGATCCTGACCAATCACAGTCAGCCATAGAGAGAGATCCTGACCAATCACAGTCAGCCATAGAGAGAGATCCTGACCAATCACAGTCAGCCATTTTCCTCCTTGAATTTGAACTTTTCAGGGACGTTTTGAAGGAAACATGAAGTGAATGAACCCTGCTGTCCATCATGTTCACAAGTGTAGTGAACATGTGTAGTGAGCGTGTACAGTGAACATGTGTAGTGAGCATGTACAGTGAACATGTGTAGTGAGCATGTATAGTGAACATGTGTAGTGAACATGTGTAGTGAACATGTGTAGTGAGCATGTATAGTGAACATGTGTAGTGAACATGTGTAGTGAGCGTGTACAGTGAACATGTGTAGTGAACATGTGTAGTAAGCATGTGTAGTGAGCATGTACAGTGAACATGTGTAGTGAGCATGTATAGTGAACATGTGTAGTGAGCATGTATAGTGAACATGTGTAGTGAACATGTGTAGTGAACATGTGTAGTGAGCATGTATAGTGAACATGTGTAGTGAACATGTGTAGTGAGCGTGTACAGTGAACATGTGTAGTGAACATGTGTAGTGAACATGTGTAGTGAGCATGTACAGTGAACATGTGTAGTGAGCATGTATAGTGAACATGTGTAGTGAACATGTATAGTGAACATGTGTAGTGAGCATGTATAGTGAACATGTGTAGTGAGCATGTACAGTGAACATGTGTAGTGAGCATGTACAGTGAACATGTGTAGTGAGCATGTATAGTGAACATGTGTAGTGAGCATGTATAGTGAACATGTGTAGTGAACATGTATAGTGAACATGTGTAGTGAGCATGTATAGTGAACATGTGTAGTGAACATGTGTAGTGAGCGTGTACAGTGAACATGTGTAGTGAACATGTGTAGTGAGCGTGTACAGTGAACATGTGTAGTGAACATGTGTAGTGAGCGTGTACAGTGAACATGTGTAGTGAACGTGTATAGTGAACATGTGTAGTGAACATGTGTAGTGAGCGTGTACAGTGAACATGTGTAGTGAACATGTGTAGTGAGCGTGTATAGTGAACATGTGTAGTGAGCGTGTATAGTGAACATGTGTAGTGAACATGTGTAGTGAACATGTGTAGTGAGCGTGTATAGTGAACATGTGTAGTGAGCGTGTATAGTGAACATGTGTAGTGAACATGTGTAGTGAACATGTGTAGTGAGCGTGTACAGTGAACATGTGTAGTGAACATGTATAGTGAACATGTGTAGTGAGCGTGTACAGTGAACATGTGTAGTGAACATGTGTAGTGAGCGTGTATAGTGAACAGTGGTGACCTTTAGCTGTTTATTATCTGTTTTACGATAGTTTTCAGATCAGATGTGATCTTTCAGAGAGAGGAGTCATCGGGTCAGCAGAGGGATGTTTAACGATCTGGATCAATATTTATCTGCAGATCATTGTCTCCATTAATTGATTAGTTGTTTTTATTAATAATGAAATAAATAATATTTGTATGCTGTATGATTTGGTCCTCAGTATCCCAGAATGCACTCTGGTTGCTACAACAGTAACTGATAACAATGTTGAACTTTTATCACATTCATTAACTTTTACGATGCTGTTCATGACTGAATATTGATTATTGATTAGAGTCAGAAGCTCAACAGACGGTTGTGACTTCATATCTGACAACATTCATATTAAAGATTTTATTCTTTATTCTTTATTCAGTGATTCTGAGAAACGTCAGAAAAGGTGAAAAAACTATCAGAGAAGCTGGAAACGACATGTTTGACATCTGTTCTGTTCTTTGTTAACACACGCGTGTGGTTTTACAACGTTAACGTCACGTCTGAACACAAACACTCTACTGTGAAGCGTTGACGTTAATCTCTGCATCACTTAAAACCCTTTAAGCTCTGAACTTTACTTCATTCCAGCAGCTGCAGGTTTGAACTCTGACGACATAAACGCTTCAGAGTCCCTGCTCTTCATCCTCAGTGTCCCTGCTCTTCATCCTCAGTGTCCCTGCTCTTCATCCTCAGTGTCCCTGCTCTTCATCCTCAGTGTCCCTGCTCTTCATCATGACAACAGAAACCATCCACACCCACATCTACAGATGTTTCCAGGTGTTTCCAGGTGTTTCCAGCCCCCGGTGAACACACGCTGACTACACGGTGTCAGACAAGCGAGGACACAGTCAGTGTGACACCAGCAGCTGGCCTCTCGTGCACGCTCCTGAGATGCTTCAGAGTTAGTGCACGGCTGAAGGGGGGTCGTGACATTTAAAGGGCAGCTGCTGTCAGACAGACGCTTCATGTAGAGCAGCAGGATGCAGAACACACACACACACACACACGACTGTTCAGCTCACAACTGTGATCAGAACTGTTCTACGTTCTACGGTGGAGCTCGTGGCGCCGCCGACGTCTCCTCTGACGTGTCTGACGTGAGAGACGGTGAGTTTACATTCAGAGGAGACGTTTGAGAAGCTCGTCCGTCTCGGCTCAACTGAAGAGCCGGCCGGAGGCGTGGCCTGCTCCTCCTCACGTCACCCGGTGGGGCCGGTCACCTGTTTCAACAAGCCAATCAGCTCGCAGCACGGTCAGCTGGTCACGTCAGTTACCAACTGTCAGCTGGTTGAAACGGCAGGAAAGAGAGGATCACGCTTTTTCAGACGCTGCAAAACAGCTGAGAAGACGGCAGACAGAAGGGAAGTAGAGAGATGTTGCTATGGAAACGACACACCGTCTCATCTAGTCGCACTGGTGTAAACTGGCCTTTACTGGTGTTAACGACAACTTCGCTCATTACTGAGTAAAGAGCCAATCAGAGTCATTTATCAAAGCACAGATTAATCAATGAGGAGAATAATCAATTGTTAAAAACATCAATATTGATCCATTCATCAAAAATACATCACTGAGTCTGATTGTGTTTTCATATCAATATTTCACCATCAGAGCTGAAATTAGTTGATGTATTGATTAGTCCATATTTATAAGTAATTAATTGTTTTGAGTCATTTTTAATGTTAAATATGAATATTTCTGGTTTCTTCAGTCTCTTCAGTCTTCAGCTTGGACTGAAACATTGATCCACATATTATGGATTACTAACTGATTGATTAATGGAGAACATGAAGAAGAGATGAACTGATAATGAAAATAATCTCTGGTTTATGAGCAGGCTGTGTGACGTCACACTGAGTGTTATTTAACTAAATATCATCAAACAGAGTCTCTCTCCTGAAACACGTGGTTACTTCCAACATAACATCTGGCAGCAGCTGGTTATCAGTTAATAATGTGGGTCTCTGAGACTCGTTAATTACCCTCATTATACAATCAGAGAGGCAGCTGTGATTTCCTCTCTGCTAGCAGGTAGCATGCTAACCTGCTAACCTGTCCGGCCCGGGCAGAGGACCTCCAGAGCGGACTCAGCTGCGCCTCATCACCGCCCTGTTAGCTTTACATGATGCTAAGCTAACCCTGTAGCAGACAGATGAATGAAACGCTGCTAACTCTCCTGTGCTAACACTGACACACCGTCCACAGGTTCATTCACACTGACAAACTCAACGAATAGTAATTTAACTTCTGACAGCTAACACGAACCACGCTGTTAGCTAACACTTACATCTTCTGTTACTGGCAGAATAATAACACAGCTGCTGACCTCTGAACCCTGACCTCTAACCCCTGACCCCGGCCAGTCTGCCTGAATGTTCCTAAAGTATTAATCTTTAAAACTGCTTAAAAACAGGAGGAGAAAGTACAATAAGCAGTCAGCTGAACAGCTAGCTAGACTGAGTGTTTGCAGGGTGCAGCTTTCTTCATAACACCAGTGTCCTGTTGAAGTTTGTCCCGGTTTAAACAGTGTCCCCGTTAGTGTAGCTGTTGTTCTGGTTTAGTCAGGGTTAACGTTGGGTTCTGGTTAGCTGTCACTGGGATCACTGGTTGAGGTTAAATCAACAGGAGAACAGATTTTACCACAACACTTGTCTGCTAGCATTAGCAGCTAACCGAATCTCTGACATTAGCACATTAGCAGCTAGCAGCGGCACCTACCCGGCCAAGCCTCCGAACAGGAACTTGATGGCCTTCGGGGAGGTTTTGGGCTTCGCCTCCGCCATGTTTCCTCCGGTCGGATTCCCACTGCCTGTGTGTCTCTGAGCCGGACGGTCCGCCTGCTCCCTCACACCGGATCGCTTCAGCAGCAGCAGCCGGGGCAAGGTGACTCTCTGTAAGCGGGGACGTCCGGAGACACGAAGCGCAGCGGACCAATCAGGAGGCGAGGACGAAGAGCGCCGAAGATCGACGAACAGCGAATGTTGTTTTGCTGCCTTCAGGGTCTCCTCAGCAGCTCGTACATCTAACACTCCGTGTTCTGGAGGGGCACATAAACGTTATTTAATGTTATTTTTATATCTAGATTTTCATTTCTCTTTAGAGACTGTCTCATATTCAATATTTTAGTCTGATATTTGATCATCTGATGTTTTTGTTTCAAACTGAACTTCTTATTGTCATGAATCAGAAACATTTAACATCCCAGCAAACAATTTTCATTTTCACTAGGGTTTTTCAGGAATGTTGTCTTAACGGAAAGGAAACGTTCACTTTTGGTTGAAATGCGATTGTGCGGAACGTTGCTGGAAGGTTCTGTAAAGGTTTCACAAAAATAACCTTCAGGGAACGTCGCTTAAACGTTCATTACAGGTTTCACAACAATAACCATCATATCTTTAAAAAAATGTTTCCTGTTCAGGTAACCTTCAGGCAACAGTCCCAGAAGGTTCTCTAAAGGTTTCAAAAAATAACCTTTTGTTACAGGAACGTTCCGGAAACGTTCCTAGAACCATTGTACATTTAAAGAATGTTCCCAGTAACCTTCAGGGAACCTTTAGAGAACGTTCCCGTAAGGTTACCGGATTGCTGGGTTTTGGTCGTATATTTTTTTCTGAATCAGTGCTGATGATTAAAACTGTATTTACTGTATTCTATATTTGATTTATTTAAACAGTTATTTAGTGATAAACTGATGTTTCATGTTTCACTCTGATGTAAACACAGGCTCAAGTAAACTAAAGTGATTGACGTGGCTGAAATCCAATAGAATGCCACGCTTTACCCTTCCTCTCCGCTCATTGGTTGAGTGCTCTGGAGGGGCGGGAGCTGTCAGATGCAACAGCTTGCTGCGGAAGTAAAGCAGCCTGCGGTGAGTAGAGACACAAACTGAAGCTTTTATCTGAATAAACTCTGTCTGACAGCAGTTAAAGACACTCTGAACGTTTCCAGCAGCTGCTGATGTTTTCTGCTCCGTCATGTTTGCGTTATTTTAACGGTAATTTCGCGGGGGTCGGTGTGACGGAGCACCGACCCCCTGGCTAACAGCTAACGTCAGGTTAGCATTAGCACAGTGCCGCTGAAGTAGCCCAGTTATCAGTTTTATTACATTAAATCTCATAAATAACTCATTATACTTATTATACAACTCACTGATGCTGTTAAATATAAAGCTCATGTATAACAGAAGCACAGCAGAAAAAAAGTAAAAACTGAAACTACACGGAATAAAAGATAAAAGGAAAGATAATTATGTTATTTTATTATTCTGTAACACTTAACCTGAAGCTTTTAAGTTTTATTTTATTATTTTTAACAGTTTAAAGTCACAGACTTTAAACACGAATCTGAAATATTGAATCAGTGAATCTGCAGTGGAGGAAAGTAACTACTGAAGTACATTTACTCAAATACTTTACTGAAGCATAAAATATCACAATGAGAAGCTTATAAATCAGACCGGATGATTAAAGATGAAACTAGTGGTTCTGTTTGTCACAGTGGATCAGAGAGTTCGTGTCTGAGCTGGTGAAACTCTCTAAAAAATTTCACACAAATGCAAAGATTAAAGAAAGTGTCTGAAAAATGAATCTAAATTAATGCAGCAGAACTTTGTTTAGTGACTCAACTGACGTACTTCTGCCTCACATGTGTGTACCTTCGCAGTACTTCATGTAGCAGTGACCTTCATGTACACACTTACTAGTAAACACGACACACAAAACTACAACCTGCTGCTGACTCAGCAGTATTGATAAAATATATTTCATTAATAAATAATATAAGAAATGAAACTTTAACATATAAAAATAAAAATATTACATGAATAAATAAACAACCCGATCGATTTGTTTGTTTTCTTCTTCCTGCAGCAGGTGGCGACGCTGTGACATCACACCGCCAAGGTGTCCAATGACAGCGCTCGGATCATGGCGGCGGGTGGGGCACCACGCAGGGCGGACCAATGAGAAGGAGGGACAACCATGACGGACAGGGTCAGGGCGGGGCGGCAGCGGCGGAGCAGGCGGGGAACAGGGGGGTGAGACGGGCGGGGGGTGAGACAGGTGGAGGCTCCCCGCTGCCCGTCTTCCTGTTTCCCTCCGAGCTGCTGTTTCACTCTGAAGACAGAAACTCACATCGCAGAGTTTTAACCCTTTACAACCCGTACAGCTTCAACATGAGCTTCAAGAGTGAGGACCTGTCTGTCTGACTGTCTGTCTGACTGTCTGACTGTCTGTCTGTCTGACTGTCTGTCTGTCTGTCTGTCTGTCTGACTGTCTGACTGTCTGTCTGACTGACTGTCTGACTGTCTGTCTGTCTGTCTGACTGTCTGACTGTCTGTCTGACTGTCTGTCTGTCTGACTGTCTGACTGTCTGACTGTCTGTCTGACTGACTGTCTGACAGCCTGTCTGTCTCTCTGCATTGTATAACAGCCTGTCTGTCTCTCTGCAGTGTGGTGTACAGCTCCATCTCTCTACAGAGTGGTGGAGGCGGAGGGCAGCGTCCGAGCAAAGTCCTGTGTTGACCTGTAAGAAATACTTCAGTACTACCTCAGCTATTCTAGCATCACTTTAACTTATCGTAGAACTTTAACCCACTATGACAAAATGTTAACTGACTACGATAAAACATTAACCGACTAAGATAAAACATTAACTGACTACGATAAAACTTTAACTGACTACGATAAAACTTTAACTGACTACGATAAAACATTAACTGACTACGATAAAACATTAACCGACTACGATAAAACTTAAACGGACTACGATAAAACATTAACCGACTACGATAAAACTTTAACCGACTACGATAAAACTTTAACCGACTACGATAAAACTTAAACCGACTACGATAAAACTTTAACCGACTACGATAAAACTTTAACTGACTATGATAAAACTTTAACTGACTACGATAAAACTTAAACCGACTACGATAAAACATTAACTGACTACGATAAAACTTTAACCGACTACGATAAAACTTTAACCGACTACGATAAAACTTTAACTGACTATGATAAAACTTTAACTGACTACGATAAAACATTAACTGACTACGATAAAACTTTAACCGACTACGATAAAACTTTAACCGACTACGATAAAACTTTAACTAGTTCTTTGGTCCACATCAGTGACATCATTACTTCCCTTCAGGGTGGTGCGTCACCTGGACGTCTCCCCTCGTAACTGGGGCCGCAGAGATCGGTTCCGCCTGGAGGTGAGAGGAGGCGGCCAGGTGGGAGGACGGGAGATCTGGGCTGAGCTGAGAGGAGGAGAGGAGGGGGGAGGAGGAGGAGGAGGGGAGGATGAAGAGGAGAGGAAGATGAAGAGGAGACAAGGAGCGGAGGAAAGGAGAGGCCAGCAGAGGGCGCTATCTGCTTTGACTCCTCTGTCTCCTCTGCTGGTGCCGACACACACACACCTGCAGCTGCCCACCTGCACAGGTGAGATCACAGCTTCCACTTCCTACAGGTCAACAGTTACCAAATAATTAAAAACAAAACTGCTCATTATACCACAGCTATCAACCAATCAGATTACTAGGAGGGCAGGAGTATAATACTACATTACCCATGAGCCTCAGTGGCTATTGCTATGGAGACAACTGCATCCAGAGTTTCAGAACAAAACAAGTTTTACAAAGATGAACTTCTAACTTTAATCAGTCAGTCACACGGCAACAGAGTCTGGAGCTCTCTGATTGGACGTTACTCACAGCAGTGCATTATGGGAGTTGTAGTTTGTTATGGACAGACTGTGACAGCTCAGTGTTTTATTGTTTGTACTAATGATTCTGTGTGTGTGTGTGTGTGTGTGTGTGTGTGTGTGTTTGTAGCTGTGCGCAGTGTGTCTCAGTGGGTGGTGTGTGTGGCGGTGGCGGTGCTGTGTGTCGCCGTGTTGATGCTCCCCCTCCACACCGACAGTAGCTCTGTGGTTCCACGCTGCCTGCACGTCTCCACCAATCAGAAGCTGGTCTGCGCCTACACACTGGGTAACGCACACTCACACCTGTAACACACACACACACACACACACACACACACACACACACACACACACACACACACACACACACACACACCTGTCTTACAGTCCTTCTCTCTCTCAGGTCTTCTCACCATGGTGTTTCTGCGGTAACCAGTGACATCACCACGGTGTTCCTACGGCAACTGTGACATCACGCCGTCTCTCTCACTGAACTGCCGCCCACTATGTTTGAGTGACAGCTGCTTTCCATCGCCATGACGACCTCTGCACTGCTAAACCACCCGACCTCTGACCTCTGAGCTCCGTGTTGTTGGGTCAGAGGGACAGACAGCAGGACACCTGAATGTAGTCCGACAGGTGAATGAGGACGTGATTAACAGTCTTAATTAGTGTTAATTGAGTCCATTAACAGGTTAATTAGTTGCCTCAGAGTGAAAAAACTTTATTTAAAACTGGAAACACACACATGTGAAATAAACCAGTGTGAATACTTCAGTAAAAAAGTCACTCAGTGGTTCTCAAGCTGCGGATGGAGACCTTGAAAAGGGTCTGGAGATGACTGAAAAGACACAAATGAAAAATACACATTCCTGTTTGTTTCTTTCCGGTTTCACTTTGATTCATTTTTGCTTATTTTTTTCTGGTGAAACTGAATGTTTCCACCTCTTCAGGCCTCAAAATATCAAGTGAAATCCCTCAAGTAAGACAATATGAGATGAAAACCAGTCTGACGTCATGTGGAGTCAGGCTGCATCAGAGCTCAGTTAGAGTCTATAAAGAGAAACCTGAAGTACATCAGTCCCTCCAGGAGTATTGAGGCCAAAAATGTTTGATTTTGCAGCAACTCTGATGGAAAATAATTAGATTAATTTTCAAACTCCTACCATCCTTGAATAAAAAGCATCCTGCATATCACAGGAACAACTCTATTTCAGTGCTAATGGACTCAAAGTTATAAAAACCATCTGTTGATTTGGACATTTAATGTGGAAAAGTTGCAGTAATTTAGCAAAATTGCAGCTCTTGCAAATATTGCAGAGATCGCAAAATCACAATTTCCTGGAGGTGAGTGATAAAAACAAATTTTAGATAAATGATTCCTTCACATTTAGCGTTCGGTGTACTTATTTTTGTTCCTTCATCAGGGTTGTAACTAATGACTATTTTAATTTTCAGTTATTTTTTCAACAAATCGATATATTGTTTTGTCAAGACACATTCCCAGGAGACGACATCCAACCAACAGAACAACACGGCTGATCATTTTCTCAGTTGATTTATCGTTTTATCTATAAAACGTCAGAAAATATGTTTTGTTTTGTCCAATCAACTCGTTCTGTCACAGAAGAGCTTCGAATCACATCTGAGAAGCTTGAAACTGAATTTTTGAGTTACTAAAACAATTATTTGATTATAAAAATAGTTGCTGATGAATTTATCTGTCGATCGATCAGATGAATAATTGATTTCTCTGTTTGTTGTTCCATCACCAACATGTGAGTGTTGTTTATCTGCTTGAATCTGAAGTATTTCCATGTCTGTCCAACAGCTGAATAAACTGGATTCCTAAACCAACAAGCGCAGAAAGTGTGAATTATGATTTTAATAGTTTTAATGTTCATTCTGCAAAAATAAACAGACGTTTGTTGTTACAGTTTGTGTAAATGTGTTCAAAGTTTCTAACAATTTATCTGTAAACTTTAAACATGAATTAACAATAAGTGAGACTATTAAAGCTTCAATGAACCAACACAGTCTCTGAACACACAGCAGACGTTAGCTTAGCTGCTGAGTACTAATAACAAGTTCCCACTCTGACCTGAGGATGTCCACATTTATGCTACACACACTATATGTACATTAATTACACATTTAACACCTTAAACATTAATAATCCATTAACTATGTTAGCTGGATGAGAATTAACAGGATCGTTTTAGCCTCATAACAGATTGTTAACTTGGATTAGTTAAACCACATTCAAATAAGAGCCTGGACAGAGCTACTAACGTTAGCCTAAACTCTGATAGCATCCATTTAATAATTCATGCTCTTGATTTAATAATTTGTGGTCTTGATTGATCCATTTAGTCTGTTTCCCTCTTGTAGACGGCCACAGACCACATGGTAACCAAACACACACAAAACATCCATATTTTTATTTATCCGGCTGAGATTCTTCTAAAACATCTGAACCAAACAAACGTATGTTACGTTTGTCTGTGTCATGAATCAAGTTCAACCCAGTCAGTCTTTCTCTGAGTTAATAGGCTTCATTAAACCTGACTCTGTTAATCCTGATAACTGCTCGCACACAGCTGCTCACACGATCAGATTAGAGTGTAAAGTGAGACTGTTGCTGCTGCTGAAGTCAAACTAGAACATGTGGAGTTCCGCAGTGACGCGTTTCGGCTCCTCTGATGTTTTTTTTTTACATTTTAGCTTAACTTCAGAACGACAACACGTTGGTTCAGTTCAGAAGTGATGCTCCATCATGACAGAGGTGATGGCATCATCAGCCTGTCCCTGCTCAGCCTTGGTGGGTGTGGGCGTTGCCATGGAGACGGGGTGGTTGTTTCCTGTTGTATGAGGAGTTAGTGATCAAATTTAGAAACATTTTCCAAAACACGATTGACAGAGACAAAGATCGATTGCAACTAACATGTGATCAAGTCCATATACCTGATAGAGATTTTGTGCAACACATGATTGATTGATCGATTGATTGATTGATAGTCTGTAAGGTGAGTGAATGATTCAGAGTGTTACCTGTAAACCTGCGTCGATATAAAGACACCATGATGAGAGTGGAGATGACGCACAGACAGAACAGCACTAGGTGGCAGACAAGTATGAACGCAAGGGGTAGGGCTGCCGACATAGGGGGCGGGGCTTCACAGGCGATGGGTGGAGTTGTGGAGACAGGGGGTGGGGCTGGTGAGACAGGGGGCGTTATGGTTGCAGTTTTACCTACAGAGAGAATCACACCTGGCCAGGTCAACGTAGGGAGATGATCTTATGTCATGCTGTTTACTTCACAAAGTCAAACTTTGTCATCACCATTTTAAACCTGCAGTGCAGAACTTTTACACATAAATGAACGTCCGCTACGAGTTCACACAATGTTGATTAAGCCTATCACCACTAGATAAATCTCTCTGTACTTCACAGTATACAGAGTGTTTAAATCTCATTTTAAATTCCCGCGCTGGCTGTTTGGCCGTTAATCATGTGGCTCTTGCATGTGTCAGGCCGTATTCAGACTAGATCAGGTGTTGATCATTCATGGTGATAAACAGACATAAGACAGATATTCAAATTGTACATCAAACTCCATTTCTGTAAACTCCATTGAGTTTCTTACATAGATTACAACCAGTTTTTCTATCTTTCTGAAAAAATGTATAACCAGGAAGATCAATACAAAGTTTACATGACAGTCAGAAGAATGAACGTGGATTAAATCAAAGGTAACTTCCTCACCTGTGACAGTGATCCAGCTGGAAGGAGACTCTCCATGACTGCTGATGTTACACTTGTAGAGGCCTTCATCAGACTTGGAAACATTGCGGATGGTCATGTGACCTGCAGGCTCAGTCCTGATGAAGGAGCCATCTTTATAGAAATCAGCTGGGAGGTTGGAGGTCTTTGTTTTACAGTGCAGAGTGACATCATCTCCCTCCATCACAGGGTGGACAGGACTCTGCAGGATCAGTGATCCATCTGAACACAGAGACAAACTACAGCATTTCATCATTTACACTCAGCTTCATCAATACTAACTCCACAGTCTGATCTTACCAGTGACAGTGCTGTTGATGCTGTTACTGGTTGCTCCCTCTCTGGACTCACACCAGTAAACTCCGCTGTCCAGAGGGTGGATGTAGCTGATCTTGCAGGAGGAACCAGCTCGTTCTCCCCAGTTGCCACATTCAGCTCTGGTTTCTGTGGTTGTGTTCCTCCACAGCCTCCATCCAGCAGAGCTGTCGTCCTCCTCACAGCTCAGAGAGACATAATCTCCTTCAAACATCTGAGAGCTGCTGGGACTCACAGTCAGACCAGCTAAAACATAAGTATTATGAGCTTGATGTAGTTAAAGTATTGCAGTAAAAGTACATAAGTATTATGAGCTCGATGTAGTTAAAGTATTGCAGTAAAAGTACATAAGTATTATGAGCTCGATGTAGTTAAAGTATTGCAGTAAAAGTACATAAGTATTATGAGCTTGATGTAGTTAAAGTATTGCAGTAAAAGTACATAAGTATTATGAGCTTGATGTAGTTAAAGTATTGCAGTAAAAGTACATAAGTATTATGAGCTCGATGTAGTTAAAGTATTGCAGTAAAAGTACATAAGTATTATGAGCTCGATGTAGTTAAAGTATTGCAGTAAAAGTACATAAGTATTATGAGCTTGATGTAGTTAAAGTATTGCAGTAAAAGTACATAAGTATTATGAGCTTGATGTAGTTAAAAGTATTGCAGTAAAAGTACATAAGTATTATGAGCTTGATGTAGTTAAAGTATTGCAGTAAAAGTAGTGGTTTGGTCCCTCTGACTGATATATTATTATATATGACATCATTAGATTATTAATAGTGAAGCATCAGTGTTAGAGCAACATGTTACTGTTGTAGCTGCTGGAGGTGGAGCTAGTTTACACTACTTTATATACAGTTAGCTAGTTTAGTCCAGTGGTTCCCAACCTAGGGGTCGGGCCCCTCCAAAGGGTCAGCAGATAAATCTGAGGGGTGGTGAGATGATTAATGGGAGAGGAAAGAAGAAAAAACAAAGTTCTGATACACAAATCTGTTTTCAGTTTTTGGACTTTTTCTCTAATCTTTGATTTTTGCTGAAATATTGGATCATTTGAACATTTATTGAAATGAAAGCATGTGAGAAGTTTAGAGGGAAAAATCACTATTTGATGGAGTATTATGAGCTTATTATGAGCCTTGTAAAATATATAAAAATAAATAAATGTTTAGTATTTTTGTTTCAACGACTGAAAGGATGAATTAATTATCGAGTAGAAATCCTTCCTGTCCTTTACTGATAATGTCATGTTTACATTTATGTTCTCATTTCATAAAATCTGTCATATGTTCATGAGACATCTCCGTTTCTATACAAGATTTAAAATGGGAAAGTGAAATACATTGTAATATTTTCCTTTTTATGTATGGATTCACTGTGTCATGATTCAATTAAAAAAACATATTTTAAAAGGACAATTATTTAGTTTTTGGTCTTTTCATAACTGCTGGAACAGTTTTTGTCATTGTGTTTATTTGAGTGTGCGGCAGCTCTCTGCTGCTACCTGCTGGACACTGATGTGTAAAACACCAGTTATCAAAGACAACAAACTATATAATTACCTGTAATTATGACAGTAAACAGGAAATACAAATGTGTGCAATCTGTTCTTTCTGCTGCTGTGTATGTTGACTGATACGTGTTCTACAACATGTAACTGACCTTCAGCGTGTCTGCAGCAGAGCACCGTCGTCACACCTGAAGGGAAATTGAGGTTTCACACTTTAGCAGAGAAAACAACTTGACCGCAACTGACACTAACAATAAGTTTCAGCCTTAATCCTGTGTGAATGTGGTAAACAGGATACTGCCACTACCACCTACACAGCAGTCAGTTTATAGATGAAGAATGATTGATATGATAGACAATAATCGATGAGTCGTTAAGTTAACATTTAATCTGTTAAAGCATAAAAGAATCTGCATTATACTAGTGATTAAATATACAAGACTTATTTCAATGTTTAACTATTAAATCCATCTGTACTGTTTATGTTCTGAGTCTGAAAATCACTAGAACGAAAAATACAATAATAATAATAACAATAAAAATACAATTATAATAATAATAACAATAACAATACAATAATAATAATAACAATAAAAATACAATTATAATAATAACAACAATAAAACTACAATTATAATAATAACAACAATAAAAATACAATTATAATAATAACAACAATAAAACTACAATTATAATAATAACAACAATAAAAATACAATTATAATAATAACAACAATAAAAATACAATTATAATAATAACAACAATAAAACTACAATTATAATAATAACAACAATAAAAATACAATTATAATAATAACAATAAAACTACAATTATAATAATAACAATAAAAATACAATAATAATAATAATAACAATAAAAATACAATTATAATAATAATAACAATAACAAAGTAATTATAATAACAATAGTAACATACAAACAATGTGTGTGTGGATTTTTAAAAGAGACAAACAGTTTTAAAACATAGAATGAAGGTTGTGGGTGAAATAGCTGATTATTAATATTAAACTGTACTTACAGATCAGCCACTGAAGAGATGTTTGCTCCATTCTGCCAACCAGTTGTATGAGACCAAACACTTGACACTCCTTCTTCTTCTTCTTCTCCTTCTTCTTCTTCTTCTTCTTCTTCCTGTTTGTAGGTGATATGGTTTCCTTCCGCAGCAGGTGAGCTGAAATGATCTCAGGAGCTTCGTTAAAGATCTCAGCTGAGGGAGGAAATAAAAGATAAAACATCAAAATGTGAGATGAGTGAAGCGTCATCCATCACTCACACAGGCAGTCCAACTGTCTGTTCTGTATGTCGACATATTAAATATCCTGCGTGTGTCTGTAGCATTATGGGTGTGTTAGCATGTATGATAGCACGGTATTAGCATTAGAGATGAGCTGTTTCTATGATCATCGTCGCTGTCAGAGGACACACAGCAGCCTTCATCATCATCATCACCAGACTGTCAGCTCCAGACTTTCTATATAACACAATGAAGCTCATTTACATGATGATGTGGAGAAGGCATGTTTAGAAATGTCTGCCTTTAAACATGAACGGTCCTCACCAGTCTGATCATTTCAGGCCTGACGTCGGCCTCTGAAGGTAAGCTGTGAATGTGTGTGTTACACAATCAGGAAGTCAGGAAATCAGGAAGTGTTAGCAACATCCGGGTCATGTCTTTAATAGGAAGAAGGAGTGGGCGCCATGTTTGAGTCCGAATTCATTTCTTATAAGACATCCATGTCATTAGCTTATGTTAGCATGCTAAAATGCTAAACCTTAACTGTTAGCATGGTAAACATGCTAGCATTATCAATGTTAGCATGCTAAAATGCTAAACCTTATCTGTTAACATAGTAAACATGCTAGCAGTATCAATGTTAGCATGCTAAAATGCTAAACCTTAACTGTTAGCATGGTAAACATGCTAGCATTATCAATGTTAGCATGCTAAACTGCTAAACCATAACTGTTAACATGGTAAACATTATACCTGCTAAAGGTCATGCTAGCATTATCATTGGTAGAATGTTAGCATGCTAAAATACGATACGATAATCGTGGTGTGAAAACACCGGCACATACCTACAACACAACAACACAACAACACAACAACATAAGAACACAGGAACAGACCACTGCAGTCCGCCGCCTCACTCTGAGCAACAGCATGTTCTCAGTTTCCCCTGAATGAAGGCAAAACTCCTCTCATCTCAGATCAACTACGACTCCCAGGATGCATTTCAGCAACAAACCGCTGCAAACAGCTTTACAACCTGCAGAGTTAATTCAGTTCACTTTGGAGTGAATTCACCACGGCGACACATTATGTTTTAATTCAACAATGAAGTGTTTTGAATTCGACCGGCTTCTTCTCCATAGCAACAGCAGCTGAGGGTCATGGGTAGTTTAGTATTTGGAGCTGTCCACCAAAATGACAGAAAAAATGTGATTTGTCAGAAGTATAAACCTGCAGGATTGTCACATTATCAGGAGAGTTTCTGTGTTTCTTGCGTAGAGAACGAGGAGAAAACACTTCACCCTGTAAACAACACCGATCAAATCAATAATGCAGTTACCAAGAAAATGATCACTATCTTTTGCCATGAAATAAAAATTGAATGATATGAATGCAAGTGGATGCAGACATCAGGTATCCAGTCTGTGAGCAGAGTTTGAGCTCAGAAACAGAGACAGTGATAAACGACCGCTGACCACAGTTTCCTGAAACAGCCTTCAGTTTTCCACTGAAGTTAAGATTCTGAGGAAGCCGCAGACTTACTGGAAATAACATGAAATAGATATTTACGTGGTAAATGTCACAGACTGCAGCAGGTGATATTAGTGTTGCTATAAGTCTGTATTATAAGATACTGGACTCACTCGGTGCATGAAGAGTTTCTGGGTTTCGTTGTGGCAAAATGAGTAAAAAAGCAAATCTCACTACAGTGTTTATTAATGAAGAGAAGAGCAGACCAACCTCTAGCAGCTGTTTCATCTGTGCACCGTATTAATCAATCACTCCAGTAGTGATTATTGGGGGTCTCAAAAATTGTGATACAATTTGTGATGTTTTCTGTGCTGTTATTAAGGTAAAATTGCAAGCAAATGAAAACAATGTGATTCTTTAAAAACTACCACTGATGAAGAGTCTCATGTTATCACCTGAACACACCACACAGCTGCTGCTTCTGACCTTCTGGTTTGCTGCTGGCAGCCAGTGGGAGTTACTGGGAACGGAGTCATACGGTGGCGTCTGGGTTTGGGTGCAGTTGCAGGTAAACGTTTGTTTGTTTCATCCACTCTTTGACATAATAAGGGCCTGAAATGTTTTGAAAACCTCTTAATTAATAATTGTTTGGCATCTTTCTCACAACTAACGGATACATTTGGTCTCCAGGACCCGTTTATTTAAATACTTACGAGTCAGACATTTTTTTGCAAGTCTTTTACCCTGAAAACCCCTGAACGACCCCATAGACTCATCTCTGTCTTTGACTCCTACCCTGAAAGGATCAATATCAACTCCGTATTCTTCCATTTCAAACTAAAGCTGCTCCTCTTATTGACTATTAGACCTGCTTGGAAACACGACCTAGATTTGAATCTTTCAGATGACCTGGTTCTCAGGTTCAAAGTAGTACATCGTATTCTTATTTCCGAAACAAAATGAGCTAGAATGAACCCGAGGTAGATCCTATCTGCCTCACGTCTTCATATGTTCTGGTATGTTCTTGCTTAGCTGAGTTTTGGAAATTAGTTTTCCAAACTCTCTTAAATCTTACAATGTCCCATCGAGCCTGAACTAAACTTCCTTCCTACGACACATAGACGTTGTCCCTCCTTCTCACTCCCACTGGATTAGACACCTGTAACCTATAGAATAAGCTCTATAGAGTACTTGGCCCTTTCCTGTCCTTTTATGGGAAACCTGAGGTCACCTCTGAGTAATTGCTCCTGTTATTATTATTATTATTATTATTATTATTATTACTTGACTGTAATTTCTGTTTGCAGGTTTTTATATTTATTTAGAGTTGGTGTGAGGTTGCCTTCAGCTTGGGGGAGTGTAAAGACATTAAAGACATGTACAGAGTTCACTGGTAGGATCTTAAAGTCCCGTCTGCTACACACTGATACTACACATCAGACTAACCACACTGAGCTGCTGCTACTTGTGGTTTCTACGGGGCTTTATTTAGCCGGCAGGAAGAGGCGGAGCTAGAGGACCTTTCTTTGCAAAGGGGACGTTCTTTTTCTTTTATGAGTGTGATGACGCTGTGCAGAACATTTACAGCTACTGACGTCTGATCACAGTTGCGTCCTGAGTGCGTTTACACCTGCGTGAACATGTTAATGTCAGGTGTAAATGAGGTAACAGAGTCTGACAAACCTTATCAATCCTCAGTCTCAGTGTAGCAGCACAACAGTTTATCCACAAGTCCAGAGGAGGGAAGACATTGAACATAAGGACTGGTCCATTTGCAGTTTTTATCACTGAATGTGAACATGTGTTCTTCTGTTAACAGCTTTACTGTGGCGTTCACTGACTAGACCACCAACAGCGTTTTACTGTCTGTCTACTGACTTTCTTCATTCGGTGGTTGAATGTCTGACAGCACTTCAACAGGTGTGTTTCACAGAAATCACATGACACATGGCAGACACGCCCTCAGGACAGAGGTGATAAAAGCAGGAAACCAGGAAGCAGCAGCTTCAGTGAGGACGAGCAGCTCGACCATTAGCAGCTCAGCCGTCATGGATACTTCAACATCTGTATTATCCAGGGCGGTCCTCACCAGTCTGATCATTTCAGTCCTGACGTCGGCCTCGGAAGGTAAGCTGTGAGTGTGTGTTTGTGTGTGTGTGTGTGTGTGTGTGTGTTACACTTTTACCTGTTCACCTCATTTGCTTTGTCATGCTAGCTGCATGTCAGTCTGTCTGCCACCATTTTGATCCAGACTGAAATATCTCAACAACTATGGGATGGACGGCTGTAAAATTAGTTTCACACGTTCATGTTCCCCTCAGAATGAATTATAATCACTTTGATCCTCTGACTTTTTATCTGAGCCATCATCTGGTCAAAGTTTACTTTGGTTTATGACCAAATACCTGCAAAACCGATGACATCATCATCCTCAGCTGGACTTTGTGCTTACTGCTAATAACCCAACCCCCCCCCAGGAGCACACAGTGGCCAAACTGTGTAACTACAACTAGAAGAGTCTAGAAGAGTCACATGATCAAATCATTTTATTCTAGTGAGCGGAGAGCCAGCATGCTCTACGGACCCAACAATCAGGAAGTGTTAGCAACATCCGGGTCATGTCTTTAATAGGAAGAAGGAGTGGGCGCCATGTTTGAGTCCGAATTCATTTCTTATAAGACATCCATGTCATTAGCTTATGTTAGCATGCTAAAATGCTAAACCTTAACTGTTAACATGGTAAACATGCTAGCATTATCAATGTTAGCATGCTAAAATGCTAAACCTTATCTGTTAACATGGTAAACATGCTAGCAGTATCAATTTTAGCATGCTAAAATGCTAAACCATAACTGTTAACATGGTAAACATTATACCTGCTAAAGTTCATGCTAGCATTATCATTGGTAGAATGTTAGCATGCTAAAATGCTTAACCATAACTGTTAACATGGTAAACATTATACCTGCTAAAGTTCATGCTAGCATTATCATTGGTAGAATGTTAGCATGCTAAAATGCTAAACCTTGACTGTCAACATGGTAAACATATTACCTGCTAAAATTCATGCTAGCATTATCATTTGTAGAATTTTAGCATGCTAAAATGCTAAACCCCCTTTTTGAAGGCTGGAAGGGAAACAGCTTCCAAAGGTGATTGATGAGGAGAGTCGGGGAAGGAAGGTGTATTAGCTCTAATATAACTCTGAACCTGGAGGAATCTGAAGAGGTGGGATTATAAATAAGGATGAAGGATCCTTTAATCAGGTTACTGGTTTGAGTAGGAGAAGATTACTGGTGTATGGATCTGGTCAGAGAATCACAGGAACAGGTACACAGTTTATTGGTCAACCAAGTTCCAATCTTGCTGTATCACTGTTAAATTTACATGTGACCAGGTGCAGGAATTAATACATGCGGGTGTAACCAGTAACCAGTAAGTCAGTATTCAACAAGTTACTCAGTGTGGGTATAAACCACCATCGAGCCATCATATTATCATGAGGCCATTAATAGAGCTTGCCCATGTACTACTGCTATACAGGTGAACTCAAGTTTGCTTCAGTAAATGACAGACTGATAAATGGATTAATAACATAATGTCTAGCATACCTGTTAACAATATCCTAGCTCAGTTAGCCTGGATGAACAGAGCTGTCAGTAACTCACTAGTGGAGAAAACTAGAAACTTCAATATTTTACAGTTTGGAGTCTGTCCAGTGATACATATAGCATTTAGATACGAGGTAAACAGGAACTGTCGTCCATTACTCACTTTCTGGCATTCACACACAGCAAAACCAGCAGGAGCACATGTTCCTGGCCAAAGTTAGCTCCTCCATAGCACTAATTAGCATGTGGTAACTACTCTGACTCAGCTCTCTGTGACCAGCAGAGGGCAGCATCAGTTTACCGGTGTCTATATTCAAGGGGCTTTCTCACAGGGATTGTTTTAAGGTAGGGAATATTTTATATATAAAGAGGACAATAAACACTATGCTGACCATTGGTTTGTCTGTTTCTGTTCAGACCATCAAGACGTCAAAGTGCGTCCTGGACAGAACGCTGCGCTTCAGTGTCAGGGTCCAGACGGTACCATCAGACTGTTACAGTGGAGCAGACCTGACCTAAAGTCTGGCGGTTACGTCTTCTTCTACCGTGACAAGCGCTCAGTTCAGTCCTTCCAGCATCCGTCTTTCCATCGTCGAGTGCAGCTGATGGATCCAGAGATGAAGAACGGAAATGCATCTGTGATTCTGAAGAACGTCACCATCAGCGACACCGGAACATACGAGTGTCTTCTTTCAGTGAACAGCAAAGGACACAGAAAGAGAGCCACACCTGAGACCATGAACACCATCGTCCTGAAGGTCGAAGACTCAGGTGAGTTTGTAAACTCAGCCTTAATTTTTTTGAGTATGTTTACATCAATATAGGAATGAAACGTCCTGGTACTTCTGGTCTGGACTGCACCTGACAGCTGATATCTTACACCTGTTTCTGCTCTGCAGGTCACACGGCTGGAAACACAGACGATGGAAAAGACATGCGTGGACGTTTTATAATCATTCTGCCAGTAGCTGGTCTGATTATTGTTCTTCTTGTTCTCATGATCTTCAAGAAATCTAGAGGACATTTGGAGAATAATTCAGACCTGCCTGCTGTTACATAAAAAAAAAAAAAAGACAAAAAAAAAACCCTTCATCCCCCTCCTGGAATTGCCACCTTATCGTGGTGGAGGGGTTTGTGTGCTCAGAGGATCCTGGGAGCTGTTCTGTCTGGAGCTTTCAGCTCCTCGCAGGGTTTCCCTTCGGCAGCTTGGTCCCAGGTGATGAGTCAGACGAAGAGCAATTCAGAAGACTGAAAGCTCAGGGTGGAGGCTCTCCCCCTGCAGCTGACACAGATCACATGTTAGTGAGTTCACCCTTCATCCTTTTCTGACACTGTGGAAGTTTTGTATCCGACAATAAAGTTGAGAATGAACTTTGTGTTTTCCTGCTGTGAAGATGATTGTGGAATAGTTTGAAAAGGAAATGAGATGATTAACAAATATAAAACTGAGGTATGAACATTAGTGTGTATATATGAATCGTGTGTATTTATAAAGTAGTAACGGCTGTCAGGAAGTGAATCACTGCTGGTTTAGATGCTTTTCTTTGCTGCTGATTAATATAAATGAAAGAAACTCTTCAGCACAGCAGCGGTTTGTGGATTTAAAGATTCAAATCAAATCAGTCACAACAAGTTTTAATCTTAAGTTTCATCAAACTTCTCTGAACGACACGTAAGAAAACTCTCAGGTACAAACTAAAAGTACTTAAAGCAACGTGTAAAAGTCACTTTTACTCAAGTGGTCACATGATTGATCACATGACGGAACAACCGATCAGAGACATGGATCGACCCAAGTTAACTCAGTGCTGAGTTATTTCTGCAAGAACATATTTAATAATAGGTTTTATTTCTCTGGGAATAATTATCAACAATCTGAGATATTTATAATGTATAAACATATAAGGAAGCAGGCCGGCAGGATAGTGATGGACCCATCACACCCGACTCACTGCCTCATCAGGACCAGGACCACCAGGACCCCCCCCCCCCCCATCACACACACACAATAATATATTCACACCCAAACTTGATGACATGAATTCTTACTATTTTACAGTTTTTTAGGCCTGTATAACAAAGACTTTATCAATCAATCAATCAATCAATTTTTATTTATATAGCGCCATATCACAACAGAAGTCATCTCAAGGCACTTTTCACATAGAGCAGGTCAAGACCGTACTCTTTAATTTACAGAGACCCAACAATTCCCCCATGAGCAGCACTTGGTGACAGCGGTAAGGAAAAACTCCCCTTTAACGGGTAGAAACCTCAAGCAGACCCCGGCTCTTGGTGGGCGGCCATCTGCTTTGACCGGTTGGGTTGAGAGAGAGAAAGAGAGAGGGAAAGGGGGAGGGGGGACAGGAGAGCAACAATCACAACAACAACAACAAGCACAAGCATCAGTAGACAGGGAAGGATGCCATCAGGACTGTGAAGGACCACAAAGGCTCGGTCCAGAACCCAGGGGTTCCTGTGAGATCAGAAAGCACAAAAAACTCCGGAGAAGAAGCAAAGTTAGTGACATGCATTGATGTTACATGAATGCATACAGATGGAGAGGAGGAGGAGGAGAGAGGAGCCCAGTGCATCATGGGAAGTCCCCCAGCAGTCTAGGCCTATAGCAGCATAACTAAGGGCTGATCCAAGGCGAGCCTGGTCGGCCCTAACTATAAGCTTTATCAAAAAGGAAAGTTTTAAGCCTACTCTTAAACATAGAGAGGGTGTCTGCACCCCGGACTGAATCCGGTAGATGGTTCCATAGAAGAGGAGCCTGATAGCTGAAGGCTCTGCCTCCCATTCTACTTTTAAAGACTGTAGGGATCAACTAAATGAACTAAATGAACTTGTTTGTTTAAAGCAACAAGTGATAGAAAACTCTGCTCTTTCCTCTGTGACAAAGCTGAGACTGACTGACAAACGTTTGTCTGCTCTGAACATGAACTCTGGACTTTCATTTTAGTTTCACATTTTCTCCAGAAGCTTTGAATGAGATCCTGAGATTATTATTATTATTGATTATGTAAAGCTTCAGATTGTTCACACATCTGTTAAATGACTCTCCCTGTTCAGATTCACTTCATCCACACAATCAGATAGTTTAACCCAGAATGTACAAGAACATAACAAATGATTATTATCATGATAATTATTGTTGATCGTACATTTCTACCCATAATTGTCAGAGTCTGCCCCCCCCCCCCCCCCCCCCCCCCCACCTGTTGCTGTGGGAATCATCCAATCATTCAGTCTCACTCTCTGCTCTGCAACACCCCTCATTAGTTCAACCACCTTCACCTGGCGCTCCCACCTGCTCCTCATCTGCAATCAACCCAGTATATAAGCTGCCTCGGCCCACTCCCTCCTTGTCAGATTGTCTATGTTACTATGCTCAGTCATCTTGCTTTCATCACTGGACTGCCTTCCTGGTTCCTGATCAGCTTGTCTTCGACCGTCGCTCCTCGTCTCTGCCCCGGTAAACCCACCAGCCTTCTGTCCCTGACTCTGAGTTCTGCCTGCCTGTTCCCTGGTCTTTGTCCGCTGTGGGAGTGGAAGATCCGGTGGAGCCATACTCATTAGAACCGTGCTAATATTGCCTTGACATCGTGTGAAATAAAGACTGCAAAGTTTATACCAGTGTCATTTGTGCTGCTATTGGGTCCATCCTATACCCGTTACAATAATGCCCTGAGCTCTTCTCTCCTCCTTCTCCTCCTCTCCATATAAGACTTGTTTTACCCAGAATTATAGAAGCAATCTGTTATGTTTATGTAATTTATAAGCACTCCATGCAGTCTCAGGTCCATCACTGGGAGGCTTTAGAGCTCGTTGTTGTGTTCTTCAGGAGAAAGTTGGGTAGCAGTCGTTGTCATTGAGAAGACAAGAGCACTGCATCCCGTTTATATATATATATATATAAAGCTTCCTGTGTATCTGTCATGTTTTATTAACTATAGATCAGTTTCACTCTGCACTCGGTCCCAAGACTCTGTGGTCCTTGTAAATCAGCGTGTCAGCACTGAGACTGTGAAATTGGCTTTTAAATATTACGCTCCGCACAAGTTAATCCCTTTGAATCATTTTAATCTCCTTTTAGCTGACACAGCGTGAATGTGTGTGTTTTAACTGAGCTTTAACTTTAATGTACATATATTGCTTTTTCTTGCCTAAATATGTCTCATGTTTTATTGTTTCTTATATTTTATTTTCTTAGAGTCATGCCACATCATTTTTCTCTAAAAACACATTTTGGTTTAAGAGAGGCAACGAGGATATTAATTAATTAACACAAAATTAATCTCTAATCTACTAAAACTTTTCATAACTGCGTTAAATTATTATTATTGTGTTGCTTAGCTCAGTTTAAGTTGATTTGTAAAAGGCGTAGCTTACACATTATTAAATCAGTTATTTATTTCATGTGACCGCCTGGTTAGAAACTCAGAACCGTAATAATGTTTGAGGACACAGTCATCTTTCTTTTCATGCTTGTGTATTTATTGTTTAGAAAATGCATTGTCTATCTTATACAGTATACATTTATGAAGCAAAAACGATTAAAATCCCCATTTTTAAGCCCTTTTTTTGAAGGATTTACTATGAATTCATTCCCAGAATCAACAAAATAAAAGCATGTATAAAGTGTGTAGCAGGCTTATTAAAGATACATCTCTAGAAATGTTCCCAATACCCTTGTGTGTTCTTTTTCTGCAACACATAATGATCCCAGAAAGTTGTTCAGGTTTTCCTAAAAGACCCAACACCAAAAACATACTCATCATCATTTAAAAAACAGTTCAGAATCAACAAAACCTGCAGCGATTGGCTGCCTTTTGTCCTAAAGCTGATGGTGCGTTTGGGTTCTCCTGGTCACCACATCACAGCTGTACTGCTGTCAGTTTCCCACTGCAAGTTGGTTTCTTGTAGGTAAAAGAATGACAACAGTTAAAGTAGAGGAGAAATCTGACTACTGAGGAAAGTAAAAGTCTTCAGTCAACATGGAGACAATACAGGGGATCTGATTCTGTTTATGGAACAGTGCCACCTGGCGGTTGACTCTAGTCATGATATGCATCAGCTCCAGTTTTCCACTGTGACGCTGCAACATGTCACACAATGCCTGTATGAACCAGGAACCGGTGGACGTGTTCCTCAATGACAGGTAGCCTGCAGGACAGTTTACAGTGTTACTATTCTCAACTATAAATTCACATACTGACTATCAGGTTTATTATGTAGCTGCATATTAATGTTGTATTAAAACAGATATCAGACAGTAATCCATGTCTGAGCTGCATTTATATCAGACTGTGAAGATACTACAAGCCATTAACAACATGGTGCAGGTGTTCCATATTAGTTTTTACTTGAGGAACAACTGCTGTATTTAATCATTTACAATAAAGCAACAAAGCATCCAAAGGGCAGAAAAAACAGTGGACAAAAGTATTTTCTACCACTGCCATCACTAGTTACCCGGAGCGGTGGAATAGGCGTACAGGAAGTCCGCCTCCACAGGAATCCTCGCTGATCTTTGCTCCTCTATGCAGTCGACCTGAACTCCATCATCCTGGCTTGAACCGCGGCACGCCTACAACCGGCAACACACAAACCTAACATTACAAAACATTACACAAACTGGGAGTAGAGAGCGTGCTATACCACATGTATAATGAACTCACCTGAATGAAGAAGAGCTTTGGTTTGCCCACCAGACTCTTGCAGCGATATCCTTTAAAGTGTTTTGTCAGCTCCTCATATCTCACAGGAACGTCGGTGCCGTATATCATCCCTTCTTCTCCGTGACTTAGCAGCACACACACAAATGATGCACTTCTGCTGTGGTCCTCTTGTGACACTGGAGAGACACACAAGGTCCAGATTACATCTTATCTTAATAATAATAATAATAATAATAATAACTATAGCTGCAAGCAGCGATGACCGGGCCCTCGCACCCTTGCGTACGTTGCCGCGTGGCGCAGTCGAAGGGCTTCTGTCACGGGCATGTAGATGTCTTCAGACCCGGCTGTTTTCAGACAGTGCAAGAAGGAGATAAACATCACTTCCTTTGTCCACTGTTTTGCCTGCTGCTGGGGCTGCTGCGTTCAAATTTTGTAGGGGGCGCTATGGAGCCAGTTTGCATCACTGAGTGAATATTGTCATGTAGACGTGTTCAGGCCGGGACTCTTATCACATGTGAAGTTTCAGGCAGATCCGACCATGCACACTAAAGTTATAGCAATTTCCTCTGTCATGGCGAAACATCAAAACTCAACGCCACGCCACGGCCACACCCTTCAACGTTACCTAATCTTTTGATAACTTTTGACCACAAACTAGTGTAGATGACACACACTGATTTTGAAGTCGTTATGATGAATTCTGTAGGAGGAGTTAATATAACACATGAGAAGTCGCCAAAATTGACAACTAAATTCAAAATGGCCAACTTCCTGTTGGGTTTCAGCTATGGGTCCAAAAGACTTTTTTGTGCGCCCTGGCATGATACATGTGTGTACCAATTTTCATACATGTAGGTTTAACGTGGCGCGGGGGCTGCTTCGTTGAAATATTGTATGGGGCGCTGTAGAGCCATTCTGCCACACTCATGCCAGCCACCGATACGATATTACAGACGTTAAGACCTGCCATGTGTGTTTTCAAGCATGTCTTGGCCCTTAAAACAGCTTCGTATTTTGTGGCGAACAATGCGTTGCCATGGCAACGGCTTTTGGTGAAAACTCAAAGGCTTCAGGAGTTATCATCATCAAGGTCTTACACCGTGGCTGACCAAATTTTATGTGATTCTGACCAACCTGCTACGAGTAGTTAGCTAAAGAGTGGCGCTTAAAACTTCCTGTTGCCAGTAGGTGGCGCTATGACTGTCACTAAATATGGGCCTTTGCATGTGTTCAGACCGGGACTCTTAACAAGCATATGAAATTTGGAAAAGATCAGACTATGTGGAGTCAAGTTATAAGGCTTTGAAATTTCATGGCGAGATGTCGAAATTCCGGCAAATTTCGATGTCTTGCCGTGAAATTTCATTGTCATGGCAACACTTTCTGACGAAAAGTCACCAACTTCAGACAATACAAACTCCAAGGTCTTGAGGCTATTCTGAGTAAATTTGAGGTGGATCCCATCACCGTGTGACCCACAGAGCGTCAAAGTATAAAACATGTTACTTCCTGTTGCCAGTAGGTGGCGCTATGACTTAGATCCAGTATTGACACGCCCCCTCGGCAATGTCGAAAACTCACCGTTTTGATAACTTTTCATCTCCCAGGTCTGTAGATGATACTGACCGAATTTGAAGTCGCTGAAGTCAAATCCCTAGGAGGAGTTTGTTAAAGTACGCGGGCTAAAAAACGGCAAAATTGGCGTCAAATTACCAATTTGATGCAAAATGGCCGACTTCCTGTTGGCCTTGGGGTATGTCTCCAAGAGACTTTTTGGTGCGTCTGGTCATCATACATAAGAATACCGAATTTCATTCTTTTACAACAATCTGTGTCAAGGGGCTCAATTTTCGTAATTTTCTAGGGGGCGCTGTCGAGCCTTTTTGCAAGACCCATAAATTATTAAATTTTTCACCACTTCTGATGTCTGTGCAAAGTTTAACAACTTGTCGTACACGTTTAGACCCTCAAAAACGCGTTTGTTTTGGAAGAATAATGATAGAGAAGAAAAATAATTCCTTCAGGTCCAATAGGGCCTTCACACCGCTCACTTGGTGCTCTAAAAACAAAAACTTTCATTTATATTTTATATAGCACCATTCAAGAGATCCAAGGATGCTTTACACATATTGAAGGAAGATAGTTCAGGTATTTTAGGATTAAGCAGGCTGGCATGACGTCTACTCAACTGTTCATTAAATATTATAGTATAGTATTATAAATATCAAGATATTCATTATATTCATGAGATTCTAATGACGTTTCTGTCATATACTGTATATGGATATATATATATGGGAGTTTAATCCTTGACAGAATAAAAATCGATTACCGTTAAACATCATTGATTTCATCTGCTGCGCAGTCTGGTTTCTGGCCACTCTGACGTTATAGCCCAGTCTCGAGAAGGTTTTCCTAGCAGACTCGGCATCGACGTCCGTCCCATCACGAGTACTCAGATCTGGAGAGACACACGAGTCAAAATGCAGACGATTTTAATGAAAGTTCTCCAGACTCCTGAACCAGAACCTGAATCTTCTGATCTCTTCCCAGTTGCTGTTTCCTGTGTGACTGATTTCAGTCACTCTCCCATCTCTTATCTGTAAACACACCACCGACACACACAGAGAGACACCTGAGATGACCTGAGATAGACAGGTGTGTGTATTTATACCACGGCTGATGAAGTTCTTATTGTTGATGATCACACAGGTTCCCAGGCAGGCGTAGTTCGTGTTGTAGCGGAACGAGCCGCAGTCAGCGACGATATCATGGCCTGCTGCTGCCGTACTGCTGCTGTAGTCCCTGAAAACAGACGCACACACACTCATGAACACGTTGACTTGATTTAAATCCTGGAAACCTGTTTAGCATCTTGACACTTGATCACATTTTAACAGGTTATGTCAGCTCGGTGGTTGGTAAACCTGAGAGACTGATGAGCCTGTTATTACTGTTATTTCAGTGAATAAAAATAATGTCAACATTTTTTAATAAGAGAACAAAAATTCTTTATCATTATTATTATTATTTTTATCTTAGAACTTCACTGGATGCCTTGGAAGAAGGTTCTCTTTTCCTTGTACTTGATTGAAATAAATAATAAAAGTAAATAAATAAATAACGTATGTATGTAGAAATGGTTTATAGCACACACAGTGTCACGTCCCGGCTGGATGGCTGAGTTATCTTTTTGTTTTTTTCTGCAAGTGTTCTTTGTCTTCCTGTTTTATTTTGATACTCTGGTTTCAGGACCTTCACTTCCTGCCCTCGTGTGTGATTACCTGCCCTGATGTCATTGTCTCCCCTCCCCCAGAGTATGTAGTCTCAGTGTTCCCTTCCTTCTGTGCCAGTTCGTCTTCTTTCCTGCGTTTCAGCCTATTTTTCCTTGTGAGCCTTCTGGTTTTCTGACCTGTTTTTGCCTTCGACCTCGCCTCTAGCCTACTGATTTGGATATCTTGTTTTGCTGACTGTGTACCGACCCAGCTGTGATTTACAGGACTGATGTTTGAACTTGCCAACTGAGTCTGTCTGCATTTGAGTCCGAGCCGTTGTTCAGTTCTTGACACACAGAAGTTACCAGATTTCCTTTTGTGGACAACTAGAGGTTCATCAAAAATCCTACAAATCTTACATCTTAGATCTACAGAAAGAGACTTAATCTGAAAGATTACATGTAAATTCTACACATAGAGACGTACTACCAGTCTTCAACAGTGTCAGTGTCAGGATGTCACATGTGTATAGTGATTAATTACCTCTTTGCCATCCTGGAGTCCACTTGGTCCTGATGGCTCCCTGCAACAATGAACTTACTCATGTTTCTACACACAAAGACATAAAAGGCAGTTATGTAGAAATCTGACAACACAAACTACAGTATACTTTATTTCCTCTCCTGGTGCACAGTCTCCTGCACTCAGTCAAAGCATCAAATTACTTTTAATGCATCAAATCTTTTCTTATACAAGCTAAAACCACTTCAGAACCACTGACTGAGTTCATTAAAACATGTCCAATATGATCTCTTACATCATTTTGATTTGTATTGTTGAGCGATTGAGGTGAACTACACTAATGCAGTATATCATAAACCAAAGGGAATAACAAAGGCAATGCTAAAACCTTTACAGCACACAACAGGCCTTTCTGTGTGGAGTCAGTAAAATGTTGCCTCTGCTCCTCTTTAGGTTCATGTTTTATTTCATAAACATGTAGACATTTTCATGGTAGTAGAAGTCTTCTATATGTTAGGAAAGTCCTTAAAAAAACAAAAACATGCTCTAACTCGCCACAGTTGGTATCAAGTTCAGTCGGATCTCACTACAAACAGCCTTCCAGAGGGTTTGACTGAATTGGAATTAGTTTTTTTTATGCTGCACTCATGTATGACGGCAAATATATACACACATACATATATATATATATATATATATATATATATGTATGTATCTGTGAAATTACTGATTTTCCTCTTAATGGAAACAGAAAACTTAACTTTGAGTCAGGTAAGTTACTGTATAATAATAATGAAGGGAAAAAATACTTTTACCAAGATGAACGAGCCTCTTCTTGCGTGAGATGGTTGTAGAAGTACGTCTCGGCAGGTCCCTCTTCCTTGATATCAGAATTACCAAGTCTTTTATACTTTCCTTGATCTGAACAAGGAAATGTCAAATTGTTTAAATTACAAGCCAGAAACTCTCAGCCAATCAGAGTGTCTGCTCCCTGTGTGGGCGGGAGGAACATAAAGGAGCAGATGTTTAATTATAAGAAGAATATTTAGTATAATGAAATTCACAAAGTGCTTCACAGGAATAAAAGTTAAAAATAAAACATACATACAATAAAAACATATGCCATAAGTTAAAATTAACATAAAAACAAAAGAAAGGCAGCGAGGCACCTCAAGAAGAAACACATGATCATTACACATCACACACAACGCCGATTCAAAAAGACGGATCCTCAATAGTTTTATAAAAGCTTCTACAGAGACTGATGACCGTATTTGTACAGGAAGAGAGTTCCATAGTGTTGGAGCCACAAATGTAAAGAAACGATCTCCTTTAGTGTTCAGCCGAGAGGAGGGACGGCTGGCAGGTCCTGGTTGGATGACCTGAGTGACCTACTGGCGACGTAGGGATGAGATCCATGATGTACTCAGGTGGCTGTCCATGCAGGCCTCTGTACATAATAACAAGAACCTTAACATGGATCCTAAAATGGATGGGAAGCCAATGCAAAGAGCTTAAAACAGGTGTAATGTGAGTCATCCTGCTGGTTTACAGCCTTGCAGCAGCGTTTATAGCCGGTTCACAGATGCTTCGCTGAGACGAGTGAAGACGGAATCACAATAGTCCAGCCAGGATGATATGAAAGATATGATGGACTGGAGTTTTGCGATATGTCGTAGATGGAGAAAACATGTACGGGTCAATGATTTAACATGCTGATGTTAATACGCTGGTAAATTAAAATACAATAAAACGTGTTAGGAAGACCAACTTTGGTTAACTGCAGTTCAAAAGAGACTGCAGTCCTCACCGACTGACTCTGAAAGCAGTTCTTTAAGACCACAGCAAGACCTCCAACCCGGTCCGTGGGTCTCAGGGTGCAGATAAAAGTGTAATCAGATGGGCACTAGTTCAATAAAAGTTTGCCTAAAAACCCTCCAAACCCTCAGCGTGTCAGGACACGTTTTTAATGATTTTAACTACGACTTAACACATACCAGTATATGTATATATCTATACGCACAAGGACACAGGACACACGAAGAAATCTCCAGTACAACAACCTCGACCCACCAACACACTCATATATATGGAAAAACTAGTACAGGTCCTTCTGAGTCTTAAAGTAGTCTTAAACTTTAGATGCTTATAAAAGAAATGAAAACACACAAACATGTAATACTTAGAGAGACACATTCTCGGTTTGGCAGGTTCATCAGAGGAATGTTTCACGGAAACAGAAGTTAGTGCATCAGGTTCCCGTCTGGCTCTGGCCTGAGGGATGAGACGAACCCAAAGTCCCCTGTTCAGATGCTGGTATCTCTTCCTGGTGTGTAATAATCATTCCACTGTAGCTCAACCAGGAAACACTGTCAATAAACATTCATTAATATTAGATCCTAACCGGTCCTGTCGGCGTGTCTGGAAGGATTTCTGCTTGAGTTTATCTGCATCAAGACAGACGCTGTGAACATTTACACACGAGACACAGCAGCAACCTTATTTAAACCTCCAGACGACGTTTCTTCACATGAAAAACAGCAACAAAATAATGTTTTATGTATATTTGTTCATCCTGTTATCAAACGAGTTGAACAGATGTTTGGACGGAGGAACACGGACCCACAGTCTGGATCAACCACAACAACTTTAAAGCACAAACAAGTCGACATTTCAAGGTGTTAACTGAGTTGTGTGGTGGTTGTTAAGCTGTTATATTCACAAGATAATAATAGATCATCATCTGCATATTAAACAGAACACAGAAGTCTGTCTGTCAAGACAAAGGGATATGAGACGTTTTTAGTCAGAAGATGTTTTTAATTCATGATGTTTGAAACTTCAGATTGATGATATGAACAGTAGCAACATGTTCTGTTTATCTTTCATACATTTAACTTTTATTTTCATACTGTAACTGGGATCCAGGAGGCTGAGTGTCTATTCTGACCTTAGTAATGAAGTGATATTTTTCACTGTGTTGTGCACGTTTATATAAACCTGCATGAAACAACACAGTGAGAACGACCGGGGGAAACATGTAAGATGACCCTCGTCAATAACATCCGCCGTCACATGATGACGTAGCCAGTCGGAGTCTCTTTTCCTAAGTCCTCACGCATCCTCCATCACATCTATTCCATCGAGGTCGAGGTAAAGTGGTTAGACGATGGGAGGGACTATTCAACCGTGGACACATTCTTGGTTTGGCAGGTGCATCAGAGGAATGTTTCACGGAAGACAGAAGTTAGTGCATCAGGTTCCCGTCTGGCTCTGGCCTGAGGGATGAGACGAACCCAAAGTCCCCCGTTCAGATCTCTTCCTGGTGTTTAAGTTCTAGTTTCAGGGTTGACTGGAGAGGTTCACGTGACCAGCTGTACTTCTTATGAGAGAAGCTCGTGTGATAGATGGTGACTTGTGAAGGTGTGTGTGTGTGTGCAGAGTGTTTTAGTGTGTACTATTATGTTCTTAATGTACACATGTAGCCACAGAAGACATAGACGCTGTAAAAGAAAACTGAATAACAGGTTATCATTTGATGTATTTCTTCAATATATCATACATGTTTCAGACAGTGTTTAAGTTCAGTTTAGTGTTAGTTTGTGTGTGCTGTGTCTGTTCTAAACTTAGTTCTTTGCTGTGTAAGATGAGGCAGTTGTGTGTCTAACAGTTAGTTTATTCTGTTATACCTTTACCTGAGCCAGTGATGAGATAAACTGTAGTTATGTAGATGTTTATGTGTAAAACTGATAAGCTTTAGAGGATAGTGTGGTTTGTCCTTAATTTAATATAGTAGTGATGTTATTTTGTGATGCTACTTGGTGCTTATGTACTGTCATATATGGTCGTGAAGAAAGTCTGTTCCTAGGTTAGCTGAACTTTTGACTTATGTTTCTATCTGAGGGTTGCTGACCTGTAAGGTTAGTAAGCAGATGTCTTAAATTCTGTACGAGTAGTATTTAAGGGACTGGTTAACCTTTCAGACAAAGAAAAGATATCTAGGTGGTATCTTTGTCTCCAGAACTATGATGCATTATACTTCTGATTGTATTATTTGATCACATTATTTCATAACCTGACAATGCTCTCTTTGTGTGTTTATTGAGTGATCAGCAATTTCCCATTACAACACTGAAAATCTTACACTGCAACAATACTTGTGGCGTCTATTTCAATACAAACGAATAAGACAGAAGGGATCAGAAAAAAAAACTAAATTAACACGTGTGATTCCAAATCTGTGTCCACAGACTAGTGATGCACAATCCTCATGTGAATGTGACTCACCGACGGCATCATGAAACGCCATAAATTTAACAACCAAAAGTATATCAAGTAGTTAAAAGCAGCTTCATCTTCGCCCACTACAACATTTAAATTCTGCTTCCATGTTTATCTGATAATTAAACCACCGACATGTTCGATTCTACTGCATAGTGAGTATGCTTGAACTTTTGAACTCGATACGTTTAATTCAATCAATCAATCAATCTTTATTTATAAAGCGCCATATCACAACAGAAGTCATCTCAAGGCACTTTTCACATAGAGCAGGTCAAGACCGTACTCTTTAATTTACAGAGACCCAACAATTCCCCCATGAGCAGCACTTGGCGACAGCGGTAAGGAAAAACTCCCCTTTAACGGGTAGAAACCTCAAGCAGAACCCGGCTCTTGGTGGGCGGCCATCTGCTTTGACCGGTTGGGTTGAGAGAGAGAAAGAGAGAGGGAAAGGGGGAGGGGGGGCAGAAGAAAAACAATCACAACAACAACAACAACAACAACAAGCACGAGCAGCAACAGCCAGGGAAGGATGCCATCAGGACTGTGAAGGACCGCGAAGGTTCGGCCCGGGACTCAGGTTTTCCTGTGAGATGAGAAAGCACAAAAAACTCCGGGGAAGAAGCAAAGTTAGTGACATGCATTGATGTTACATGAATGCATACAGATGGAGAGGAGGAGGAGGAGAGAGGAGCTCAGTGCATCATGGGAAGTCCCCCAGCAGTCTAGGCCTATAGCAGCATAACTAAGGGCTGATCCAAGGCGAGCCTGGTCGGCCCTAACTATAAGCTTTATCAAAAAGGAAAGTTTTAAGTCTACTCTTAAACATAGAGAGGGTGTCTGCACCTCGGACTGAATCCGGTAGATGGTTCCATAGAAGAGGAGCCTGATAGCTGAAGGCTCTGCCTCCCATTCTACTTTTAAAGACTGTAGGGACCACCAGTAAGCTGCATACTGGGAGCGCAGTGTTCTAGTGGGATAATATGGTACTATGAGCTCTTTAAGATATGATGGTGCCTGACCATTAAGGGCTTTGTAAGTTAGGAGAAGGATTTTAAATTCTATTCTAGATTTTACAGGAAGCCAATGTAGTGAAGCTAAAATGGGAGAAATGTGATCTCTTTTTCTAGTTTTAGTCAGAACACGTGCAGCTGCATTCTGGACCAGCTGGAGAGTCTTTAGAGACTTGTTAGAGCAGCCTGATAATAAGGAATTGCAATAATCCAGCCTAGAAGTAACAAATGCGTGGACTAGTTTTTCTGCATCTTTTAGGGACAGGATGTGCCTGATTTTTGTGATATTACGTAAGTGAAAAAAGGCAGTCCTTGAAATTTGATTTATGTGGGAGTTAAAGGACATATCCTGATCAAAGATAACTCCCAGATTCCTTACGGTGGTGCTGGAGGCCAGGGTAATGCCATCCAGAGCAGCTTTATCATTAGATAATGTGTTTCTAAGGTGTTTAGGGCCAAGCACAATAACTTCAGTTTTATCTGAGTTTAGCAGTAGAAAATTGCAGGTCATCCAGGTCTTTATGTCGTTAAGGCATGTTTGGAGTTTGTTTAACTGATTGGGTAATTGCCATGGAGTATTTTTTTAATGTGAATCACTTCTACTCTTACTGTAAGGACCAGTGTGTAGGATCTAGTGGTGAGGCCCTGAGCTGCCAGGAGCTCTACCCAGACACACAATGTGGACTCTCCTGCCATGGGGATCCTCTGCCTTCATCTCCTCATCCCATAAACTCTCCAACCACACTGACAGTAGGTGATTTACATCATTTCACTCCTGGCCCTCTATGAACCAGGTGTTAGTCCACGTGGGCCCACAGGTCACATCTGTCACTACCACCTACAGACCATAATAACCCATAATCACCAGAAATCTGACATGATGATTAAAGTTTTCACTGTGTGATCAGTTCAGAACTTTATAGATTTTTATACAGTAGAATTAAACGCACAACAGACGTCTCAATCAGAACAATAACAACAGACGGAGTGTGATGACGGTGTGAAGTAGCAAGGGATCATGGGAGTTGTTGTCTTCGTTGTTAAATAACCAGCTTCAGCGGGATAGGATTACTCCAGTGTTCATCGTTCAGGATGTTTTTTCCCGCAGAGGTCTCCTCCTCTCCAGAAACAAACGGACACGCAGATTAAAATTCGATAAAATACTAATTAAAGCTGTTTCACCTAAAAAAAATCAGTGTTTCTCCGACGATGTTTGGTGACCACCGGACTTCCTGGAGGGGCTGTTAGCCGAGCTGCTGCTAACGTTTGTCCAGTTTATTTCTCTGATAACTTAAGATCCAGACGTCCAATGACTAAAATCCTTCTTCCGGCTAAAAGCTAAGTTAAAAACCACCTAAATTTATCATGAAAATGTGGCTTAAAACTGAATAAAAGTCCATTTATAACAGTTTGTGTGGAACAACCACAACGCCGATGTATTATCTTGTATGTGTTACGGACTAGTCAAGTCTAGGGGTTTCAGTATTAATGAACCAATACTAGTCCTAACCTGGAGGGTGTAGAAAAGGAGGAAACGTGGAAGAACACAGAGGAAGACGGACTGGTTTCCAGTGTTAGAGACAGACAGTCTGGAGGTGGGTTACCTTATCGGGTTGCCACGCCGACCAGCATTTCAAGTCCCTCCGACTCGGCCTCGCCAGTGCTGGGCGTCGCTCTCGTGAGCCACGAGCTCCTTCTGGCGGTTCAGTTCAGTTTTTGGTGGTTGGGGGGGGGGGGGGGATGGGTCCCCGAAAGAACAAAACTGGTTTTACTCAAGGGTCCGGGTGCAGGAAAGGTGTGAAGCTGTACGGTCTCCAACGCTTCTAAAAAGGACGTCTCTCTGGGCTCAATGTTTGCGCTTTCCCAGCTGAGCCTCCTCACGTTGCTCCAGTAACCGTGGCGTCCCTTTTATCCACCCGCAGCTTAACCACACCCCTCTTGTTATCTTCTCAATGAAAACCAGTCCAGTTTAGGAAAGGGAAAGGAAGAAAGAGGAACTATAAACCCCGCCCCCTTTACTCCTAACATATGTGTGTAAGTTACTCTTTGGTAGACGCCATTGTAGCGGACAAACACAGCGCCGCCGTATGCATCTGGTGCCTGTTTACTCTTTGGTAGAGGAGGTATGACGTCATCGACAGGCGACCAAATGAAACGGTCCGTTACTTTGATTAAATTACAGATTTCTACAACATATATAACACAGGTCTAGTTGTTTCTAGACATTTAATGTGGAATAATTACATATTATAGCTTTAATATGAAGGAAGGAAACAAACTTTAATGTGACAGTAACACTTGTAGCTATAAATACTGTGCAGAGAGTCGACTCAGTTAAACGCTCCGTTTAGAATAAACTGTATGATATGAAAATGTGTTTCTGATATTTTGTCCCGACATGAAAACAGTTCATCGATCACCAGACTGAGACACAAACATGATTTAAATAACTTTATTTGCATTCGTAGTGGTGACGTTTACATCGGGAGGAGCAGGAAGGTTTAAACAGGGTGATAGACGTCGTGAAACCATGTGACCAATCAGAATCCGCCCTGGCTCGCCTGTCGTCACGGTGACAGGGTCACATGGTTCCACTCGGAGGTAGGTGATCAGTGACGTCAACCTGAGCGGGTCGCGACCTTCAGAGACCACCTGGCTGAATCATTGTTTTATTTTATTTTTTAATAATTTAAAGTTTAAAATATATAAATCATAAATGTAACTATAATCGATGCTCCATCTTTAAGTTTAATGTTCTTATTTCTGTTGTATTTCTTTATTTTTTAACGTTATAAACAAACTCTTCGGCTTCGTGGTCCGCGACGACGACCCCCCCCCCGAGAGGTCGCGAGCCTCAGGTTGAGCACCGCTGAGTTAAAATCTTCTATCTAAAGACAAACATTCATAAAATATAGATTTATATTCATATTAAACACTTTTATAAATACGTTTGGGAGTACAGTCAGAGGATACAGGAGGGTCCAGAGCCTCGTACACGCGGCGGAGAGCAGCTGTTACCATGGCGACGCCTGTTACCGCGGCGACGCTGAATTCAGACTCACACGAGCCCTGTTAACTTTTTTGGACAGTGACGTTGTCTCGACTAACGGACGGCTCTTATCTGGATGTAAAAGTACAGATTGATGCTACGGAGGCTCGTTTCTGCCAAAAAAATGAAAAAAACATAAAAATATTTATGATAAAGGTCAAAAAATATGATGAATGTATATTCTTATAATATTCTTATAATTAATCAATCAATAAAGTTCTGTTGAGTCTGTTTTTCTCTTCTCTTTGACAGAGTTGAACTTCCATATCATCCATGATTAGAGGGAAT